>NW_004955539.1:2033052-2060719 GCF_000276665.1 Chinchilla lanigera | reverse complement strand
TTTTTTAGTTTTTCTCCGGTACCGGGAACCGAACTCACGACCTTGCGCTTGCCAGGCAGGCGCTTTTGCCGCTGAGCTAAATCCCCAGCCCCTAAATCCCTGTTCTTGACACTACACTCATCTAGACAACTTCTTATTGGGCATGATCCTATTGAGTTTTTATACCTCGTATTCAAGGTAGTAAAAGAGAATATTCTTTCTGTCTTCTCCAACTTGTATTCATTGAATCTCAGTCACAGTAAAAGGAAAAAGAAATGCTATTAACCCCCGAATGCAGTACTTATTTTAATTTTTTCTGACTTTACCCTCATCATCCCTTATAGTTTTAGCACTCATCCTGTGAATCTAGCCTTTTAACTCAATCTTCATTGCAACAATATCCACAAAATTGTCCTTTTGTCATGATCCACTTAAAATAATATCTAACCTAGTCAACAGGCAACCGTTTGTGCCTCCCTCTTGTTATTTTTATGCATGACTTTCATAATGACATCTATCAACTCTATTGCAGAAATTTAAATTTACCTTTTGCAAAATAAATAGTACCCATTTACTATCTCTAGCCTACAGATATGGTTCTTTCACCAAGAAATCTATACTGAATGACTGAGGGACAGCTACATAGTCAGTTTCTTTCTCTTTATTTATTTAAACACTAATACTAGCTCATAACTACAGAGTGTTGAAAGTGACAGTAAATATTTGGTGGATCTTTCGGATGGATTGGCATATAAAGATGCAGTAAGGACCCCACAATAATGGAGAAATATCTCAGTAAAAGCTATTGTCAGTGTACCAGAAGATGTAAAGTTGACAAGCACATTGCACTCAACAGCTGGAAGGGTGGAGTTCAAAAACTTGAAAGATGTCAGAGAACACATACCAAGCCTAATCTCTGGTTTCATTTGTCCTAAAAAATTCTACATGTTCTACCATAGGCTTTAAATGAGGGTTTTAACTATACCTAATGTTATGCCAGTGGTTGTTTCTGCAATGAGTGAGGAAGATCTTTGGACTCTGGGAAAGCAAGTCTTCTTGTCAGTCCTGCAAGCTATATACACTTCAGATACTACGATAAATTACCCACAGTACTATAAATCATCATAATTGTTCATGAAATACTAGGTTTAGGCTGTTCATGATACTGGACGTATCCCTCTTCTGATGCAAAGAAAATAGTACAACTCCTACATGCTTATTTTTCCTTTATCAGCAAGTTACATCACTTTCTAAAAAGATGAATTTAAAACCATCTCTGTGTAGAACATGCAAAAATTGCATTCACTGGCCATTATTTATTTTGTCTGGGTGATTCTGAATGACTTGTTTTCAGCTGTGTCCATTTCTTCTGCTTAATGTATTATTCTATTGAACCCTTCTACATTTTTTCGCTTCAGCTGTTACATACTTATCTATGTGCTTAGAAAGATTTCCATATATTTTACAGCTTTTCATTTATTCTTTATTTTTCTTACCTCTATGACTGTCTATATAAAGTATATCCTGAATTCTCTGTGAGGTAAGTCTCATGTTTGCAATGCACTGAAGTGTTTTGAACATTTTTTCTTTAATTTGCAGCACAATTTCATATTTCTTTATTTTTGGACTCTGTGTCAGTTTTGATACACTAGATAAAACAGTCGCCTCATCCAGCGTTCACATTGTTGGTCTTCCATGTGCAATAAGCCACACCAACCACCCCCACGAGAGAGTCTGGGTGCTTCTTAAAATATTATGTTAGTAATAACAGCTGTATTTATTCTTAGTGTCCCCCAAGAGACAAGAATATGAAAAGCTCTGTCAGTGTTTTACCACAGCAGATAGAAGTCGGTCCCTTGACCAGAAGCCACTAAAGCTGGAGCATTATATACATGGCCCAATTCCTTGTCTACTCAGGGAGAAGCTGGATATTTAAATTTAATTTTGTTTACTATTGAGCTCAGCAGATGAGCTGTGACCAGCTCGTGCATGCGCACGTAGATTGTGTGTGCTTTCAAACAATTTCCTCACATATTATCACCAGATGGAAATTCAGAAGAAATGTAGAATTCAACTTGTCTGTCTCCTTCCTCTTTAGAGCTCATAATGTAGTGCTTCCAATTGTTCAGAACTTGAAATTATCACTTCATATGTCCTTCCCATTCATCTGTACCAAGTGAACAGTTTCCACAACTCTACCCTTTCATGAGAGAAAAACTGTATGTGATTTTAAGAGCTTATCTTTTTTGTTGTTGTTGTTGTTTTTGTTTTTTTTTGTTTTTTTTTTTTTCTGGTACCAGGAATTGAACTCACGACCTCACGCTTGCCAGGCAGGCGCTGTGCCACTGAGCTAAATCCCCAACCCCAAGAGCTTATCTTTTTCACCATGTTAATTTTTCTCATGGAACCTATTTAGTGATGATGAGATTGTTGTTAAAAGACATTCTCATGTTATTATATCCTCTCTTAATTAAAACAACTGCATTTATTTCCAGATATGTTCCTTTCAAAAATGGTTAGGAGATTATTTTACCAGTGATATCTTTGTCCTTTGAATCTTATTGGAAACTGCTTCATGGTTTTAAGCTATAATTTATCAAAAAAAGTAACAGTGAATCTGTGGAACTATTGTACTATCTAATAATATAGGAATGAAATCTACTTTTTCATTTAGCCCATTTCGTGTATATTCTAATCATAGTTTATTTTCTGTAAGCTTTGTGGAAAATACCATATTCACAGAGTTACTTCTTTCTTGAATTCACATTTATATTTTTTGTAATCTAATCTAACTGTTTTCCCATTTACTAGTTCTATTCATGGTGCTATTTTACTGTTTTCTTTTCCTTCCCTCCCTCATGCACTCTGTCCTCTCTCCTCCCTCCTCCTTCCTCTCTCTCTCTCTCTCTCTCTCTCTCTCTCTCTCTCTCTCTCTCTCCCTCTCTCTCTCTCATCTAGGCTGGCTTTGAACTTGCAATCTTCCTGACTCAGCCTCTGAAATACGTGAGATTACAATCCTGTGCCACTGTGCCTAACTGATTTTTTAGTGGTTTTAAAATGAAAATTTCAATATCTGAAAATATCCCATGTTGTATTCATTTGATTCAAACTTTTAAAACAGTGTGGATGGGTTACACAGACTAGTGGGTTAAATTTTGGCAGATTGGCACATGTATATAACATATTTTGTTCATTTTCACCCGCCATCCACCCTTGCTATGCCCTCCCACCTATTTTCACAATTTTGTAGGGTTTCAAGGCATATAATATATTTTGATCATAACTCTATTATCACATTCCTGTCGCTAAGACACATTACCCAATACTCAAAATTTAAAGGAGAAACAATTTAATTTTGGTGAGAATTTCAGAGGATTCAGTCCATGATGAAATGTTTCGAAGGCACAAGCATCATGGCACAAGGGAGTGACAGAACAAACCTGCTTAACTCATGGTCACTGGGAAGCACAGCCAAGAAACACAGAGAAATAGCACAGCCAGTGTCAGAGAGGAAGGCTCAAGGGACGAAATATAGATACATAGAGACATGGATACAATGTAGATGTAGCTATAGATTTAGATGATGTAGAGGTAAAAGTAGAGGTAAGGGATAGAGGCATAGGTATAGGTATAAATAGATTCATATAGCTACACAGATATAGATATTGATGTACATGTACATATATGTTTACATATATAGTGTCATGTCTCCATAATCCATTCAGATACATTCAGACATGCACTTTACTTGTCACCCACATGTTTCCCAAGCCAATCAGGTTAACACAACTAAGCTTCACTTTCACATTGCTACCCCCCTTATTGCCTTATCTTACCCTCCCCTCCTCTTCCCTGTTATTTCTTTCTTTTTATCTAATAATAATTTCCCTTATATCTTATCATTGTTTGTAGATGCTATGTATTAGGGAGAACATGTGATACTTGTCTTTCTGAATCTGCTTTATTCTGATCAGGGTGATGCTCTTCAGATCAACTCATTTTTCCAGAAATGAAAAAATGCTATTCTTTCTGGATGAATAATACTCCACTTCATTTTTATTCATACAGGTGTGTAGTACATAACGAGTCCATTTCTTGTGTGAGGCTGGTGCATGCACGTAACACATTTTAATGTCCTTTTTCATCTCCTTTCCCTCCCTTCCCCCTATCTCTCAATCCTTCTCCCATTTGAGAAACATCCGTCTCCCTATGGCCTATTGCTGAATTTGTCTTTTATTAGGCTCCTTCTTTACAATTTGGGTGTTTCATATCAGAGAAACTATGCAATAGTTAAGCTTGTGTGTCTGATTCATTTCATTTAGCATTATGGTCTCAAAGCACAATCCACCTTTCTACACATGACTCAGTTCATCCACTTTAAAGAAAATATTTAAAAGGCAAATAAGACAGAGGATTGAATAAAGAAGAGCATTCACCTCAACTGACCTTCCACATATACACTATGGTTTTCCTGAGGCAATCTATTTTTGTCCATTCATTTATCAAATATCTTAACAACCTGATATTCTCAATATAGTGCTCTAAGAGTTGGAAAAACATCCATCTCTTTTCTGAATTTCATTGACAATTATAACCTTATTTTCAAATGATAATAAAATGTCATTGTTACATGATT
Organism: Chinchilla lanigera; assembly: GCF_000276665.1. Classification (NCBI taxonomy): domain Eukaryota; kingdom Metazoa; phylum Chordata; class Mammalia; order Rodentia; family Chinchillidae; genus Chinchilla; species Chinchilla lanigera. The sequence continues at coordinate 2,056,104 of NW_004955539.1, read as the reverse complement.
TATTAACTTTAATATCATTTCATTATCACTCAAATGTATATATACAAATACAACCTACTTGCATATCCCTATATTGGGGAATGTAATACTGATAATTTCCACATTAAAGATTTTCAGGCTTTCATGGTGTTGGGAAAGACCAGTAAAAATATTGCAGAAGAAAAAAAATCATGAGCATGGTAATAAAGCAGAAGATTCATTTCAAAATTAAACACAAAAATTAAGATTTGGAAAGGAAACCGAACAGTTATCTATGAGATAATCTAAATTAGCCAATATGGGCATTTGAAATTCCAATAAAAAATGAGAAGGTTGGTGAAAAGTATCACTGAAATTCAAGAAGGTCAAATTCAAGAAGGACTCCTAACAGGGATTTTGAAAATAGAAGCATAGTAATACATATCAAAACTAATTACTGATCTGGGTGGAAAACTATTGTTCCAGCTATGTGGGAAGCTGAGGCAGGAGGATCATTTGAGTGCAGTTCAAGGTCAGTCTGTGTACCACGGAGCTTGACTTACAAAGTGAATTATTAAAAATCAATGAAAAGGGAAAAGGTTTCAAGAAATTCCAGAGAAAACAAAACACACTGTGCATTGAAAAGTGGAAGTAAAATGCTAACAATCTTCTCAGAAACAGTGCAAACTAAATATACTAGAGTGAAACATTTAAAGCCCTAAATATACAAAGTCTCTCAACCAATAATTATGAACCCTGTGAAAAATATCCTTTGAAAATGAAAAAAAAATCCAATTCATTTTTCAGAAAAACAAAAACCGAAATAATGAACAGCAAACCAGGACCATAAAATATATTGAAGAAATTTTCTCTGCTCATGGAACAATGGATTCAGACAAATGAAAGCAAATCACTGACAATGTTAAATATAAAGGTAATTTAAAAATCTTTTTAAAAGAAATTTGACTGATGCTGAAAATAACAACATCATAGCTTGGGGATAGATAAAATGTTTGAAGGGAAAATACTCGACAGTAATAGAGCACGACAGTGGAGAAGAGGGACATGTGCAGTTCAAAGATCACCTTAGCGCATATGAGAAGTGATGTAATAACACTTGAAGGCAGACTGTGATATAGTCAAATGCATTCTCTAATCTCAAGGGCAGCCACTAAAAAGTATAAAGTAAAACAAATGACACAGTTTAGTTAGTAACCCAACAGGAGAACTAAAGTCTAACCATGAAAACGCTAGGGTCAAAAGTGGGTAAGACAAAAACAAAATAGGAACAAGGAAATGCAAAAGAACAGAAAAAGAAATAATTATATTTTTATTTGTACTACTCGAGGCCTTTTCGCTGAGCTATCCTCCTAAAGCCTCCAATGTTTCTATACTGAGACAGTCTTGCTACTCACAAAATGGCCCAGGTTGGGCTTGAACTTGCATTTCCCCTGCCTCAGTCTCCCAGACTTCTAGGCTTACAGTCATATGCCACCAAACTTGGCTGACATAACTGATTTTAATTCAAGCGTAGCAACAATAATCCTAAATATAAATGGTTTAAAGGTATCAGTTAGATGACAGAGGTTGCTGTATTGGCTTAAAGAATAAAGATTGAATTGTATGTGTTTAAAAAATCAAAATGCTATTATTCAAATGATATAAAAAGATATACTAAAATGAGCACTGACACGGAAAAAGAGTCAGCAAAAGAAATACTGCACAAGATAAGTCAGCTCATAATGACAAATAGCCAGTTCAGCGTTTCTGGTTTCCACTCCAGTAGGTAAAGAACTTGGAAATCATCACTTCTATTTTGCCAACAAGTGAAAAGATGAAGAATCTGAAAGTGAAACCCTTTGTGTGTTCATGCAGAAGCCCCCTGCATCCCATTTGACATTGAGGAAATAACCACTCAAGTATTGAAACAAAGGAGGTAGAAAATAAACGTTTCAAAATATACAAAACAGCCCACCCTCACAGGAAAGGACTTAACCGGTGATTTATCTGACCTATCTGCTTATATTACCAGTCTGTTCATACATGTTGTTTGCCTTTTCTGTTTAGTACTTCAGGCATGTTAAGCATAGATTTTTAACTTTGGAAATGGCAATAGAAAACTCAAACTTATCTTACCTCTTTATCTCAAGAAAAGAAAGAAAATAAGGGCTCCTCTGAAGGTCGCATCCCAGGGACTCATGCTATTAAAATAATTGATATTTAGTCACAGGATTAGGGAAAATTTGTCCTGAATAGAACCTCATCACCTCAATGGTGTTATAGTATAAAAATGTACATAACAACTGCGAGAGGGGTAACATATAGAATCAATTTTAAGAAGGAATTTGAAGGAAACCCAAAAGCAGGAAGGATCAGCAAAAAGAGGTGCAGTAAAGAAAATAATGCCTCTGACAGCTAGGTCTACAGCGAGCAATAAACTCAAGTCAACTCTCAGCCAGATTAATATAAAACATTTCACTAGAGGCATATTTACCCAAGTTCCTTACACCCGAGACATCTAATCTGACTTTTAACAACAACAAAATGTTATAATGCATATCTCCATTGATGGCAAGGAAAAGCTTTCTGCAGCGAGAAAGCATCTTAAAAGTAAATAAGCACACATGTTGGAATCACCAGACTAGGAAGTTTAAAAACCACGCTTAACATGCCTAAAGTACTAAATGCAAAAGCAAACAACATGTGTGAACAGACTGGTAATGTAAGCACAGAGATAGAGATGCTTCTGAAATAATTTTTAAATGATATCTATCAGTCCAGTCAGGGTGACACAGGCTTGAAATCTCAGGTGTCAGGGATGAGGTAGGGGGATCTCAAGATCAAGACCACTCTGGGCAATTTAGCACCTTAGCAAGAGCCTGTCTTAAAAAATAATGAAATAAAAAATGGCTAGGAATATAGCTCAGTGTGAGGATCCTGAGTTCAATCCTTAATACCATAAAGCAAAATGTTGGATATAAAACTCTGCAATAAAAATGAAGAGAGTGCCAATGAGGATTCATCCGTAGGGTACACATGGCTGAGGACAGGCTCAACCAACTTAAAAACACAGCAAACTTAAAGGCATATTAATAAAAAATCCTCAAACCAAGCAAACAATTATTCAATGTCATGAGCCCCAGAGGGAATGCAAATTCAAACTACAGTGAGATATCATTTTTCTCAGTTAGAATGGTTCTAATCAAAATAATATAAAATAGCAAAGTTCAGTGGGGATGGAGAGAACAAACACTCTCATACACTATAGCTGATAATACATCTTCCATGGGATCCAGAAATCCCACTTCTCTGTATGCATCTAAATGAAAAGATAACAGAACAGAAAGATATGTGTATTCCTATGATTATTGCTGTAGTGTTCAGAACTAAGCTACATAATCAAAGCAGATGTCCACCAATGGATGAATGGATAAAATGTGTGATTATATCTGTGACTATACACACAATAGAATATTATTCAGCCTTTTAAAAGATGCAAAGGCTGCCTTTTACAACAAAATGGAAAAACTTGCAAGATATTCAACTAAGTAAAATAAATAACACATAGAAAACTTCATACTGCACTCTCATATGCAAAATCTACATAAAAATAGTCAATCTGAATATAGACTAGTCATTACTACAGAATGCAAAGGGCAGGGATAGAGGGAATAAAGGGAAGTTAGAAAATGGATATCAAAATGTTGACGTGGAAGAAACAAATTATTAATGTTCTATTGAAAGCTGATTATACAATAGTACATTATACATTTTATGAATAGTTATAGGAGAAGCACTTCAGTGCTTTAAATATAAAGAAATGATATAGCAATCAAAAAATTATATTAAGTAGATCATTATAAGGTGTGTAATGTGTTGAAATATCACACTCCATCCCATAAAGATGCACAATTCCTACATATTAATGTTTTTAAAAATAGAAAATAATGTCTAAGAACTGTGGACCAATGACAGAAAGTGTAACATAACTGATGGCAAGACAAGAATGAAAAGAAAAATAGAAAAGAGCAAAAAATACTTGAACTAATGAAGAGTATGAATTTTCCAAAATTAATAACAGACATCAAGCCACAGATCCCAGAGTTTCAGATAACTTCCAGTCATGTACAACCAACAAATCTACGCCTTGGCATGTCATATAAAAATTGCAGCAAACAACATACAGAGGAAAAAGTCTTGAAAGAAGCCATGAGGGGATAAGAAGACAAAAAACTTACTTATTTCAGAACAAGGATAAGAATTATATAAGATTTATCTTCACAAACCATGCATCCAAGAGGTGAGCTAAATGAAATACCTAACATGATAAAAATGCCACAACTTATAGTTCTGTGCTTGAAATCTGAAGGAGAAATTAAGTATTCAATTCGTCCAGAGGATGAAACAGGTTAAAGATAGATAAAGTAAAATTTGATAGAACTGGAAAGGGAAATATACATCTCCTTAGCTACACTTGTATATCTCCACAAACTGCTCTTCATAATTGATGGAATACACAGAAACTTATAAAGAAAACAAAATATTTCAAGAGTACCACCAATGATATAGACTGTATTGACAGATTAGATTATTATGTAGAACAATAAAATAACATAAATTCTCTTTAAGAATTTTAGCATAGTTGACCATGTTTGGGACAATAAAACAAAACATCAATAAATTTAGAGATATTCCAATCACGAGTATATATTCTCTGGCTATAACTAAAGTATAAATCCAGAGAAAAATATCTGGAAGTCTGTCAATATTTGGAAATTGTGACACAATTCTATAAAACTCGTGTGTCAAAGAAGAGATCAAGAGAAATTTAAAAACACTTCTAAATTAAAGGAAGACAAAAAAGCAGAACACATCAGTTTACGTAGGATGCCAATGAAGTAGTACTTATGGGAAATTTTAGAGAATTAAACAGTTACTTTAAGAACAAATATTGCACTACTGCTCTGTGTGTGTACAATCTTTCCTCAAATTGACATTATCCTGGTTCATTTTTCTTTAAGTTGCATTATTTGCTTGAAGCTAGCTTTGGCATGAGCTTCATAAGCCCCTGCATATATAGGACGCACGTGAGGATGAGAATCTTTCCAGTGTCAGTTTCCACAATAAGAAATTTTAGTGAAGAACAAAGTTTACCTGAAATAAGCACATGAAAGAAGATAAATTAAAGGTAAGCAACTGATCGGTGCATAAGGAGTATAAAATTCTAGCATTCTGCAAAATTTTTCTGTGAGTTTGAAACTTTCTAGCAATAAGAAGGTAAAAGGAACATTTTCCTAATTCAGAGAGATTCTTGCTTTTTTGACACTCTACTAATTACTCGGAACATTGTTCATTTGCATTTGTTTTATATTTGGCCTATGACAGTGTTGTACACAGTTTTGTTTTGTGTTGTTTGCCAGAGTTCCAACTTGTTTCTTGTTGGGTTTTGTTGTCCAAAAAAATATAATTTGCCTTCATTAATGTATTATCATTTCTATTTCCTCACCCATAGTGTTTATGTCACAAAGATGTTTATGTTGCTGGATTTTTTTTTCTTGAAGATATCTCCATTGGAGCCCTTTGGTCTTCTTTTGCTTCACATGTGACGAATGCTCTTTAAGCCTGTGATGATTACTGTCCTCAAAAACAGGTGCACACACAGGTTTTTGTCACTTTTTCTTGATTTCTAACACTGCATTGTAGACGAAAAATGAGCTGTGTAAAACTTAGGCTCTGGGGAATTTTTAAAGTACCTTTTAGGGCAAAAAAGATTTTTTTTTAAAAAAAGGTCTATAGGCACATGGGAAAATGAACATTTTTATTTCTAATGGAAATGGTCTATTGCACTCTATGAGGTCACCTGTATTTATGCTTCTCTAAATATTTTACATTTTATTGACTTCTCCTTGGTTGTTTTTTGCATGTCTTCAGATGAACATGACTGTAATAAAACTCTTGCTTTCTAGACTTTATTTTAACCTGAGTTACAGATCATCTTCTATGATGTTCTGAGAATAATATTTTTGTCTGATAACATCAATATATCTGATATTAACGTCATCTTCTCTGCTACTAAGGCAGCATTTCTGTAATGTATGTTTAATTTCTTTTTAGTTTTAGCCTTTGTATATCATTTAAATGTGGTGTTTTCTCGATGTACATTTAATCCCTATTGTTTTTAACCTGGTAAATACCACTCATTTTCACTTTTTATAATTACCAATATGCCCAGTCCTGTAGTGTTTGTTTCTATTTTCTACTAATCTAATTTTGTTTAATTTTTATCCTGCTTCTTTTTGTTAATTTTTCTTTTTGTATCAGTCCATGTTTGTACTACATAATGTTCCCATTCCTTGCGTGGAGTCCATGCATGTAAATAGCACGTCTCCCTCCCTTTTCTCATCCACTTTCCCTCTTCCCCCTCTTCCCTTCCTCCCTTTCTTGATCCCCATTCCTTTTGTAAAAGATCTATATTCCTGTTTCCTATTGTCAATATTTCATTTTGGTCTTTCTTTATATGTTGGGTCTCTCATACAAGAAAAATCTGTTACATTTAAATTTTTGGGTCTGATTTATTTTGCTTAATATCATGGTCTCAAGGTGCACCCATTGTCCTACAAATGACTCAAGAGATTCCATTTCACTGGCCCAATGCTCTTCTAGGTATTTTCTTTAATGTAAAGACATCATATCACAACAACACATGCATACCCATGTTTATGGCAGCACAACTCATAGTAGCCAAATCTCGGAAGTGGCCTACACGTCTGTCCATCAACAGACAAACTAATAAAGAGAATGTGGTGGTTATGCAGAATGTAGTGATACTCTGCTATAAAAAGGGATAACCTTTTTATCTTCACCTGAGTGGAAGTTTTATTTTGTTTTCCTTTGCTCCTCTCTGATAATTTCAAAGAAGGTCTACAGGATTATTTTGTACTCTAACATGAAAAGCTGAGCCTATATCCCTGACTTTTGAACCTTGGCATTTCTATTCTGTTTCAACTCCTGTCTTTGCTACCCTACAATTGAACTTTGAATTCTAAATCATTATCCTCTTCAGAGTTAATTCATTTCCTCCTGCAATAAACTATGCAACATTTTTCATTATAATGCACATCTCTCTGAACATTCAAATTTAAACTATATTTTCTCGTCATTATTTTTTGTGTATTTTATTTTCTCCCAAATTGAGATTTTTTTCTGGTTCATTTTTCTTTAAGCTTCATTATTTCCTTAAAGCTTATACTGATGTTGGCTTTCTAAGCCTTTGTGTATATAAAATACCTTTCTTCATTCTTCACTTAAGAAATATGCATGCGAGGATGGATTGCGAAATCAGAGGCTTTTCTTCTTGTACTATGTAAATAGCATTGTACTGTCATGACATCCACTGTTCTGTAGGACACTTCCAGGTTTTGTGAGATATGTGTGGTTTATAAGGGAGGTAAGACTATTGCCTACAAGCAGCTTATTATGCAGCGAATGGACAGGGCCAATAAAGTGAATTTGTGAAACTCTCTCTCTTAAATAAAAGGAAGGCTATGAGGCAGTCAGGTAGGGACAGAATTCCATGATTAGAAACAAGAAAGTGCCTTCTGCAGAATGTAGACGTGGCAATTGTATGAGCTCTAAGCAGCAATCAAGTCTTAGCAGACGTGAAGCATCAAGGGGGTCTAGCTGCAGGCAGCCAGATTTGTGCTAAAATCTGAGTTACCCCTCCACTCCTGGAAGGACCGAAGCCGGACAATGACGAAATGTAATCCCTATTGCTAAATCCTACGAGGCTACTAGGAAAAGGAACAATTCAGGAACATTTAGACAGAGGAATAAACCATGGGTCGAATTACTGAATCACGAGTGTAAGAGAAAAGTTTGACTACTAGGGTGAGCAGGCAGGGTCGCTGAGTTTTAGCACTTAACAAACAAGAAAGTGCCCTCTCCAAAATGCAAATATATGAGGATGAGCCTCAAAACTAAGGGTAATATGATGCTATTTCCTGACATTCCAGAAGTTTACATTTAAGTAGGCTTAACTACAAGTCATATTTTATGTTTTGCTTCTTTTCTCCAGAATACTATATGTGATTAAAATTCATGTATGTCAGGACTTGCACATGCACTGTAGTTTGATCCTTTTCATTCTCCCAGTATAGCAGCTAAAGAAGGGCTTCCCAAGCACTCTGCCTCTACCCTGAAGATCTTATAGGCAGGAAAGTAGGACTGCTGTTAGAGATGAGGCAATGAAACAAGAAAAGAACACAGTGGGTCAAAGAAGAGACTTACAAGGGAATCTAACACCGGATCCCTCAACTTGACTGGAGGTGTTATCATATTTTTAGATACTTGTTCCCCTCCTCAAAAAATGTAGAAAGCAGCAAGGCTCAACATTGAACTCAAGGCCAGAAACTAGACTGGGGTGAATTCGTTACAGTTATGTCCCCAAAGAGGCTTCACATAGTTATACAGAAATATCAGATTGTGGTGTTCACACACACACACACACACACACAAACACATGCCTACTTGACAGAGGAATAATATCCTTTATTGACAAAAGATCACAAAATTTAGTTTTCAAATTGGCATACTAAGCTGTTATATCCCAAGGCTGACATCTACAACTCTCTCAACTTTGGGATGTTAGATACCAAGAATAATAGTGTTGGAACTTTAGAATTAAAATGAGGTAAGTGAAGATATAATTAAGCATCCCTTAGCATCATTGTCTAAGGTTTGCTGCTCATAGTTTTCCTTTAATTAAACTTTACTTGCTCTCTTCCACTATTTAAATTACACAGAATAGGATGTTTTGTCAAATATTCTTAAGGATAATGTAGAATTTCCCTTACTAATTTCCATCTCTCATTCAAAATTTCTGTTCTGCTAACACAGTGAAATACCAGAGAAAGGTTCTTTTCTTGGTGCTTTCTTAGCAATGTGAAGGGTGAAATGCATGCAACGCATGAATAGAAAAATAAATTGTAAGGAAAGCGAAGATATTCAGTACAATTGTTCCTGGAAACATATCACGTTTCTGAAACCTAGAGTTTGCTTGAAAAGATTTGAGTGCTTCTCCAAACCTGAAACCCCTCATCCAAAGCCAGCTCTCCTATCTGAGGAGGAGGGTACACACGAAGTCATCAGAAGAGGGAACTGGCTACTGCTGTCAGCTGCAAGGTACAACAGGCACTTAGCTTGCCTGTGAGAGTCCTTGGCACACTTGACCCCGATGACAGTGACCTAGCAAACTGGAGAATGGCTTAAGTGGGAAAAGGTGAAATCCCGGCCATGCAAATCCAGTAATTAAGGCAAGAAAAAGGAGATCTTAAGCAGAGAAGCACTGAAGAAGCCACAGCCTCCCTGCTGAAGTGAGATATTCTTTCTCTCTGTTAAAATTGAGTACAAAAATAATAAAGCTCGAGCTCAAGGATGGCAACTTCTGTAAGTCCTCCCTCTACTCACAAGCATTCAGTTTGTCCGAAAGCTTAGCCTTTTTCCATCGATTTATTTCTCCTTTCTGTTTCCTGTTGTCTTTTCTTCTTTAGCATTTGCTTTCTTAGAAATGTCTGCTTATCTCTATTCTCTGGGAGTCACTTCACTTCTGATGTGAAGCACAACACATTGTATCTAGTTGTGGGTAATCAAACAACAGTGATCCCACTCTGAGATTCTGAATGCCCCTCAGCAAACCTAATGTATATGGCTAACTGCACTATGGGAAAATACATGCCTAAGAAATGTTTGCTGACTGTTCTAGAAATGCTCGAGTACTCCATGCCCTGATCCTTGTCCTCCTTGCAGGTCCATTGCCAGATTAAAAAAATGCTACTGAGTTCTGAGACTCTGTCCTAGGTAGAGCACAAATGTCCATGGCAATTGCAGTGTGGGAGCTTGAGGTCCCTGCATCAGGATTGCTGAATTGGCCTATTCTGTTTTGTTTCATTTTCATTTTTGTTTTATACCTTCAAATGAATGCGATCACAATTGCATTCTGCCATAATCTTGAAGAACAGGTGTTAAAATCACTGAATTTGAAGTCAAACTTTTCTTGACCACCTTGGAAAGTGTCTGGTCTCAGGATGGTGTTCTTGTGTCATGTTTGTGTGAATATCACATCACATGTGGTCTGATGCAGCACACTTGATGGACTTTATAGTGAAAACTGGCAGCATATTGACAGCTTTCCTTAGCTGTTTATATCAATCCATTTTTTACACTTCTAATGGGCACATATTAGTGGTAGAGAATACTGAGACTGTTGACAGTATATTGCTACATACACCTGACATAGATTGATTATTTCCATCCCCATGACCTACCTCTTCATTTTCCCCCTCTTGCTTAAATTCCATTCACCATCACTGGATTACCTTTTAATTTCTTGCTCTTTCATCTTTGTTGTTGTATTTTTTATTCATTTATTTTTAAATTTTTGTAGATGACAAGCCATGATTTTAAAATTTATAATGCTGCATTATTTTGTGTAACATGATGACTTTCATGCTCTCTAATACCATTCATTTTCTTACAAATAATAAGACTGCATTCTTCTTTATGGCTGAATAGTATTTCATTGGGTATGTATACTACATTTTCTTTATCCATTCATCTGTTGATAGACTCCAGCTAAGTTTTGTTGACTTGTGTAGGTTAAACACGAATATGTATATATTGTTATAATATACCATCTTTAGTTTTTCAGAAATATGCATAGTAATGGTATTTCTGACCATGAGAGATCTTTGAGAGATCTTTGCTGATTTCCACAGTGGTTGTACTAGATTAGATTCCCATCAATAGTGTTTAAAGTGTTCCCTTTTACCCACATCTTTGCTGGAATTCATTTTTTGTATTTATGATAGCTGCTCTGTCTGGAATGAGATGGAACCTCAATGTAGATAACATTTGCATTTCCCTAATGTCTAAAGATGTGGAGCATATTTTGTTGTATGCTTATCACTCAACTTTTGTTATTTTCTTAACTGCACATGTATCCTCACAACAAAAAAATTGAACCAGTTGGGGTAGAAACAGACACTCTATACTGAACTAGTTGATTAACTTTACACCAAACTGATATGTGACAGTCACTTTGTAATCATCTAACTATCTTATTTGTCCAATAAATTTAGTATTTTATGATTTTAAGGAAGTTACCACTTCCATTCCAGAAATTGGAACTCACTCATATATAGATTGTGGAAATATCAACCATTCAAAAAATTTTACTGGGAAGAACACAGCGTTACACATCTGTAATCCTGTCTTGATTACTTTTTTCTCATTGCTGACACAAAATATCTGACACCCAAAATTAAGGAAGGAAAAATTTATTTAGCTCACAGTTCGTGGAGGTTTCAGTCCATACTCGGCTGGCTCCAAGGCAGCGTGGCACATGGCAGAGGGCAACAGTTCATGGTGGCAGAAAACAGCAAAAGCAACAAGAGCAAAAGGGGAAAACTACAGCGGCAAGCAGCCTCTTTCCCTCCCTTACATTATATGCAAACTACCTGCCCCAGGGGCAGGTGTAGCACTCACACCCATAATCCCAGCATTGGACTATGGATAAATCAAAAATCTAGAAGCTCGCTCCATGATTGCATGAGGATTTGGGGGGACATGCAGACACAAACCTTAACAAATCCCAACTACTCAAGGGGCTGATTTGGAAGTATGAAAGTTAGAGCCCAGCCTAGGCAACTTATCAAGATCCTTTTTCACAATAAAAAAAATGACTTGTGATATAATTCAGTCCTGTTTGGCTTCATCACAATATGAAAGAAGAAAGAAGGAAAGAAGGAAAGAAGGAAAGAAGGAAAGAAAGAAAGAAAGAAAGAAAGAAAGAAAGAAAGAAAGAAAGAAAGAAGAAAGAAAAGAAAGAGAAGGAGTGAGGGAGGGAAGGAGGATGGAAGGAAGGAAGGAAGGAAGGAAGGAAGGAAGGAAGAAACAAAGAGAAAAACAGAGAGAAAGAGAGAGAGAAAGAGAAAGAATCAAAGAATCAAAGAAGGAAAAAGAAAAGTATGAAATGCCTATGTATCTTTCATTATCATAGCCACTGGAGATACAAAATCCTATCAACAGAGTTCTTGGAGTTAAAAAGCATGAAATCTGGAAAATAATTTCTGGTGAAATTCTTGAGTTTTTCCTGCCTGATTCAATATAGTTAATGTATTGATCATTTCTTCCCTGTGCTAAATATTCTAGCACTAACACATAACCCATTCCCTTCTCCTTCCAGCTTGTATTTCTGAGCTGCCTTGCAGTGCAGTTGGTCCATGTGATGAAGTTTGCCTAATGAAATCTAAATGGACTCAATACATGTCACTTCCCCTCCAACTTAGTTAAAATTCTGCCGGAACGTCTAAGCTTTCTGCTTCCCTGACACTGTTACTTTGCAAGTCTTCTGCTGAAATGATAGCATCATAAAATGATAGATCACCCACTGATCTGTGACCTAATACACCTGGTCCATCTCACTGCTTATTTATGTGTGCATGGAAAATGAGAAAACTATAAGCCCCAGTTTTTTTATATCACTGAGATTTTTAAGTTGTTATTAAAGCATTGTGTAGACTACACTTAATATTTTTATAAAGGCTTCTAACTGCAAAGATATCATGCTCTCATCTATTGTTATCAACTTTCTCTTAACCAAGTCTAAGAAGTGAGGCCGAATAATATGTATAACATCATCATGATGCAAGCTAGGACACAGGCTAAAATACAAGACAGTGTTTGTACCATTACCACAATTCTCGCCATCGTATATATATTTTATATAAGCTGTGCTTTCATACATCTATTCATGTTTTTCACTAATGCTAGTAAGTAATGTGAATTATTTTAATGCACTTGAGACTGAACACAATTGTGTTATGATGAACTCAATCTTCAAAATGTTTTCCAAAGAATATATCCTATAGTACTTCATATTTTATTTTATATGCAATTTTACAGCTGAGGAATACATTTTTTGATTAGAAAAAGCTTGGTTATGAAAAGTTGACTTGGGAGCATCACACCATTCTGCATGTCTGCAGATCATAAACAAATCCAAGGTCATTTCTTGTGCAAAATATTTTATGCAATTAAAGCCACTGCTATTCAACTCACAGTGTGAATAAAATAGTGAAACTATTGCACAAATAGAAAATGTCTGACTATTCAGAATCTTTTTGTATTAGTACATGTTTGGAGTATATGATGTTTATAGGTATCTTAGGGGGTGATACTTATTACTTAACACATGAGATTCATTTTATTCCTTTTCTCCCCTCCCCAAGCTTCAACCAATCTTTTGCAAAGAAATAAGTAAAATGTATGAATAATTTGTAAGTACTAGGTAAACTTACAGAGGATTTCTCCTCTACATGAAAAGAAGTGATGTGATATATGATTTTGCATATGCTTAGAACTGGAAAATTCTTAACAAAAATTGTTCTTTTTTAATAATTATTTATTTTAGGTATCAGCTGTAGATATATCTGCATGAAATCAAACTCCAGGAAGAAATGGAAACATTCAGTAAAATGCTCATTTAGATTTGCTTCTCGATACTATCAGGTGATTATTGAGAGACATTTGTGGAATTGGTACAATTCTAAGCTTTCATATTCAACTCATGGAGCTAACAATCTGGTTGTATATATGTGATGGGAAACTAGAAAATAAATCCCAAGAAAGGTCATCCCTGTATTAAAGCTGCTGTTGCCTTATTCTAAAGCAAATCCTTTTGTTTATAGATCATACATAAAGGATGAGCTCCTTGAATTTTGCCTGGTTTTTCTTTCTACTTCCTGCCCTTCACGCACTCCACTCAATATGTTTGCTCTACCTCCACTAATCCAGACTTACAAATCCCTCCGTTAACATGTTTATTATTCCAGCTTCTGACCACACTAAGCTCCTCCAAGATCCTTCCCTCAGTTATCACCCTAGACTCAGGTACTCTCCTACCTCCAAATGCACTAAGTTACATTTTTCATGTCATCCACAACTCCAGTTTATGAGGCTCAGTTAAAACCTTGCCTTTCCAATTTCCAGTTTTTCTTCTCTGTGTTTTCTCTGTACTTAAGAGCAATCTTGTATTTGACAGCATGAAACAGTGAGTGGAATTTACCTTGCTTACTGCTTCGTTGCTGTAGCTTGAAAACTCACAGCCAGTGGTGTGCTGAAGCCAGATCGTAATGTCTAATAGCTAATTCTGTACATCTCTTCCCAACTCTGCTTACACTGACATCACTTTGGTATTTTGAAATCAGCCATCAGTAAAGGGTACAAACTGTATGTTTTGTTTGCTCATTTTGGAAGTCTGATTGTTTTTATTTACTATCACACTATTGCAAAATTCTTATCTACCTTTGAAAAGTTGCAAGTCATACAAATATGCCATTAGCTCAAACTAGTGAAATGATAGAAATACATCATGATTTGAAAATTAACTTTTCTTAATTAAAATGTGGTGCATTTACACTCAAAGTTTATGAGTGGTGTGAGGAGGATTTATAGTTTTCTTCAGTAAAAGTTACTGAAGAATTTAAATCATTGGTTATTTTATGATCCCACCAATGTTAATTTCATTAATTTAGTCATCCTGATAACAGAAGATTAGTTGAACAGGAATCCCATAAACATTAGTATGTATTTCAGTGAGGAAAGATTTTTACAACAAATGGAAATACATATTCATTAAATCCTTCCTCATATCAGTCAATTTATATCCACCCATTTCTAAAATGGGTTTTACATAGAAGCTTCAGTCTAATAGGTTTTCTGCCAGATAGCACTTTATACAGGCTGTAAAATACTCATGTCTCCAGCTGTGCTGTATGAAAATACCAGATAAGGACTGCTCTGATCAGGACTATTGGTGGAAAGTGTTATCTTGTTATCAGTTTTCATGGTATTTAAATAGTCTCAGAAGAGGATTCCGTTAAAATTCATGATTGCAAATGGTCAAATACATACTAACTCTCCCATAAAACTGAACTCTTAACTATTTTCTATGATATTATTCGGTAGTTCCCAAAACCATGGATGCTGAGAAATCTATACATGGCAGAATCACCTAGGCAGCTGGTTACAAACTCGTGTTTCTGTTTCCCATTACATGATTGTCTATGATAAGCTCTGGGACTTTCTCTCTTTAATAAATTCCTCACATATCTTCAGTACATTGATTGAAAGCACTAGTGTAGTTTATGACCATAAATCTTCCCTCACATTGTATTTTCACTTGCCTTCCTTTTTACTTTAAAATGTGTGCTCTCAAATTTGAGTAATGACTATGAAGAGAAGCCAGAATTCATCAGTAACATCAACAAATAGCCAAAGAGGAGGTTTTTCATGGAAAATGAAAAGTATTGGGCTTACACTTTAAAATTAATGGGGAAATGAAAAATTTTCTCAATAATTTAGCTTCCAGTCCATATGCAGTATGCTGTCTGGGGCATGACCTTTCCACTTAATCAAGGAGCAGATGCACTGCTCCTTGATTTTTCCTAATTATGTTCTCAATTTTTGTTTTTGAATATATACAGCTATTCTTCCATTGAATAAACGAAATCAGAGACATTGTCTTTAGGTCATTATTGCTCTACAAAAATGTTTGTTATTGCAATGTAATAAAATTGTCCCTCGGCTGCTTAAAAGTTGCTTGCAAACTATAATTTATTGATTGAGTAGCAACTTAATACCTCAAAAATGTGTGAGTACTTTTAACAAAAATATCTGCTTCTTAATGAATATATTCATTTTCATATGTACTTTTGCTTTTACTAAATAAAGTTTTACTTATCTCAGCCTTTCT
Source organism: Chinchilla lanigera (assembly GCF_000276665.1). Lineage (NCBI taxonomy): Eukaryota > Metazoa > Chordata > Mammalia > Rodentia > Chinchillidae > Chinchilla > Chinchilla lanigera. The sequence continues at coordinate 2,040,335 of NW_004955539.1, read as the reverse complement.
ACTCTGCGCTAAGACTCCATGTAGACTTTGTAGGCAGCACAAAGACTGCATAAGACCTGCAAACCAAAATGCTGCTTTTCTTAAGAATATGTTATTCTCTCAGCACCTAGATAATTGTTCTAGAAACAGAGTGTTTTCTTTAGTGTCCATGAGGGCATAAACATCCCACATTTGTTTCTCCTCAGCTATTTTCCTTTCATGGAAAAGTAGATCATTCTGCATTCTATAGCCATAGAGTCCTTATACTACTTTCCTATTAAATGCCTTTAAATATTATTATAATACCACGGAACTTTCATCATACTCCACAAAACATTTCTGCTATCTCAGGGTTTGGAACCCTTGGAAGTAACCCACTTCAGAAAATAGAATGTTAAGATGAAGCAACCATCGTGGTTGACAGTTTTTAAAATCAAGGAATATTCATGTGTGTGTGTGTGTGTGTGTGTGTGTGTGTATGTGTGTTTAAGTTTTGGGTGATGTTTTCTAGCTGTGTAATTAACTTTATCACATTTACGCTAAGGTCTCACCAAAGCAAATCATAATTATCTTTTCAAAAACCTCATAATGTAACTGTACAGCTGTTACCCTTTACTTAAATTATTATGAAGATGACTTAGAGTATTTGATCCACACTTCTTTTCTAAGTGGTACCATTAATCCAAATTAAAATGCTTGGTTAATGCATTTTCTGCCATACATAGAAATTAATACATTTTGTATTAACAGTGGTGATTATTTGGGATAATATCAATAAGCATAAGTTACCTTTATATTCACAAAATCTCAAATGAAAGGTTAAAACACTCAGAATAGTACATTTATTCTGTGACTTAGGTTATCACATATGAAGTACACATTAATCTTGTAAATCAATGTATTCAGGTAGAGTGGAAAGAGCACTCTTGCAAAATTTCCGAGTTTTGAGTTCTAACAGACATGCAGCTACTCTCAAGCCCCATGAGTCTGGACAAATAGACTTAGATTTTTTCCATCATGCTTAGCTAGATGTTGCAATGCTCATAACTAACTCAGAAGAAGCTCTACAGGATCCAAGGGTACAGAAATGGGGAAGGGAGAAAACCTAAACAAAGGTCATCAATTTGAAAGAGCATCCCACCAAATAATGCCAGTGTCGGGGGTGTTTAGAGAAAAAATTAGAGCAAACAATCAGTTCAAGTACTGCTTTACACCCGAGGCTAATGAACACATCATTTTAGTAAATACCTTTCCATAATAACAGTAAGTGCTGATGGCCTTAACTCCCTAAGCAAAGCACAAAAACAGGCATATCAGATTAAAAAAAAAAAAAAGTTACCTACAAAACACATCTAATCCAAAAAGAAACACTCTGAAAGTGAAAGGGTAGGAAATGATACTCATGCTACCAGACACTGAAAACAAGCAAGAATAAGTATCCTATTTTCAGACAAAGTGCACTTGAAGCCAAAATTGATCAGAGGAGCTAAAGATCACTGCATGCAATAAATTTAACAATTCAAAAATAAAACACAACAATTTAAAATACAGAGTCCACCAAGAAAATGTATAAACATTCTAGGCAAAAAAAAAAAAAAAAACATTTATGTAAATATTTTAATACTAAATTTATTGAGATATTATGCGATTCATACAAGTTACCTTTCTTCTCTACAATGACAAGAGGTACTCAAATTGGTGGCCATTAGCTTCCAGATATTTATTAGTACAGCCAACTGTTGCTTGGGTAACCTTGGTCACTGAGATTGTTGCACATGTATTTTCAGTTTCTTCTCTAGGGGCCGGCAGTATAGTAGGTTTTCTGTAAACTATGACATCCTGCAGGACCCCCCATGGGACGGTCAAACCATGTGTTGAAAAAACAACATATTATTTTTTTCCTGAAGTGTGTGTATACATTTTTGGCAGACTCTGTATATCTGCATCTAATGTCAATGCACACAGTTTCATAAAAGAAAATCTCCTGGACATAAAACAGAAGCTATATATCAACACAATCATTGTGGGGGACTTCAATATTCCACTCTCACAAATAGATCACCCAGGCAAAAAAATAAACAAGGAAAATCAAAGTTGAACCTGCCAGGAAATGAATGTACTTCTCTTTATTCCATGAAATTTTCTCCAAAATATGCCGTATCTTAGACCACAAAGCATTCTTAAATCAGCAAAAAAGGAATTGAAATAATATCTTACATCCTATTGGATCATAACAGACTAAATCTAACAAAGGAGGCCACAGATACTATGCAAGCATGTAAATATTACATAATACAATCTTGAATAATCAGGGAGTCAGTACAGAAATCAGAGAAGAAATGAAAACATTCCTATAATCAAATGACAATGGAAACACAGCATAACAAAATGCATGGAACACAACGAAAGTCATCCTAAAAGGGAAGTTTAGAGCTACAAATGCCCAAATTCAAAAAACAGACCTCAATAAATAACCTAAAGTTCCTAGAACACAAGTTCCTAGAACACATCACAAGTTCCTAGAACAACAATAATAATCCAGCCCAAGATTATAGAGGAAAAATTATGAAGATCAGAATGAAAATTAATGAAATTGAAAAAAAATTTAAAAGATTAATTAAGCAAAGGGCTATTCTTTGAAAGGATAAAAGAAGATTCGAAAACCTTTTTCCAAATTTACCCAAAGAAGGAAAGAAATCATACCTATCAAGTCAGTTAAAAATGAGAAAGGAGCTGGGCGTGGTGGTGCACACCTCTAATTCCAGCACTCAGGAGGCTGAGGCAGGAAGATCGTTGCGAGTTCGAGGTCAGCCTGAACTACATAGAGAGACCCTGTCTCAAAAACAACAACAACAAAAAAAATGACAAAGAAGAAATCACAATGGACACTGCTGAAATGCAGAGGATGATAGGAAATAAATTTTAAAATTTACATTGCAACATATTGGAAAATCTAGAAGGGAAAAATTCCTAAACATGCATTGATCACCAAAACTGAACAAAGATATAAATACCCTGAACAGACCAATAAAAACAGTGACACAGAGGCGGTCATAAAAATGGTACCAGCTAAGAAATGCTCAGGAGCTAAATAGTTCTTTACTGAGTTTCACCAGAGATTCAGAGAAGAATGAATGCCAAATACCACTCAAATTATTCCATGAACGTGAATGAAAAGGAACACTGCCAAACTCATTTCTTGAAGTTAGTACTAACCTGATACCAGAAGTGGACAGGAACTCAACAAATAAAGAAAATTACCAGCCAGTTTCTGTAATGAAAAGATACAAAAATCTCCAAAAAGATTCCTATAAGCAGAGTGCAACAAATCATTGAAAAGATCATACATCATGACCAAGTTGGCTTCATCCAAGGAATTCAAGAAAGATTCAATTTACATAAGTCAGAAAATGTAATATATCATATCAACATAAGCAAGGACAAAAATCACATGATCATTCTCAATGGACACAGAAAAGTCTTTGAAAAGATCCAACATCCATTCATGATAAAGCCTTGACAAAATTAGAGAAGGACCTTACCACAAAATGATAAAAGCCAACTATGACAAACCCTCTGCCAATATTGTACTAAATGGTGAAAATTCCCTGTAAAATCAAAAGCAAAAGAGCATATTCTGTCACACCACATTTCTTCAATATAGTACATCTCTTTAATGTAGTACTCACCAGGAAATAATAAAAAGCATACAAAGAGGGAAGGAAGAAATCAAAGTAATGTATTCTTATTTACAGATGTCATAATCTTTTACATATAAGACCCCAAATTCCACTAGAAGATACTTGGAACTAATGAACAAGTTCAGCAAAGTAGCAGGATACATAATCAACAGACAAATACCAATAGCTTTCCTGTATATTGCAATGAACTGACTGAAAAAGATATCAGGAAAATAATCCCATTCACAGTAGCTTCAAAAATTTAAAAATTTAGAAATTAACATAACCATGAAAACAAAAGATCTCTGCAACAAAAATTATCCAGAAAAAAAGAACATTAAAAAAAGGAGAGTCTTTCTCAAATATAGGCAGAACCAAAATTCTTAAAATGGCCATGTTACAGAAAATCATACATGTATTCAACACAATTCCAATCAAAATAACAAGACCATTCATGACAGAACTAGAAAAATGTCCTAAAATTTACATGGAAACAGAAGAGATTCAGCGTAGCCAAAGCAATCCTGAGCAACAAGAGGAAATTTAGAGGCATTACAATCCTAGATTCCAAGATACATCACAAATCAGAAGTGATAAAAACAGCGTGGTGCTGTCACAGAAGTAGATGTATTGATCAATTGAATCGAACTTGGAATGCACAAGCCCCCCCCCTTGCATCTTCAGCCATCTGAATTTTAACAAAAATGCCAAAAATAGACTCTGGGAAAAGTTAGCCTCTTTAACAGGCAGAACTAGGAAAATGTGTGATCCATGGGGAGAAGAATAAATCTAGACTCATGTCACTTATTCTGAATCAAACCAAATCAAAATGTATTAAACATTTGGATATAAAAATAGAAACACAATCTACTGAAGGAGACAAATGGTAAAACTCTTGAATACAAGGGTATAGGTAAAAATTTCATTTTAATTTTTATTTTTATTAGTACATGTTTGCAGTATATAATGATTGTATCCTTCATTTCCAACTGCAGTAGAAATAACACCAAGAATGAATACATGGATTATACCCAATTAAAAACTTCTACACATCAATGGAGACAGCTAACAGAGTGAAGATACAAACTAAAAAATTGCAAAAAATTTTAAGCTTCTTTTTAGAAAGAGGACAAATGAAAAGAATCAGAAAATTTTATCTAAAACTGTATCTTGACTTAGTATAATTGTGTTACAAGTTTTATATGTTCTTTGACCTATTTGTCTGGTTTCCAAGCTGTATATATAATAAAATTTATAAGGTATTAAAAGATAAACAAATAAATCTGATGCTGGAAAATTAAAAAAGGGGGTGGAGGGAAAGGAGTAAAAAGATTTGAACTGTGCTGTGTGCTTGTGTCAATTCTGTACAGTGAATGAAATCATTATGTGCTGCAAATATACTAGTAAAAGTCAAACAATTAAAAATACATAAATTAATAAATAATAAGATGCAGAATCCAAAAACCCAAAGACCCAAACCAAATAGGCAATTGAAATAAATAAACACTTCTTGAAAAAAAAAAGTACAAATGCCCAACAAGTACATGAAAAAATGTTCAGCATTTTCTGTCATTAGAGAAATGTTTTTGTTTTTGTTTTGTTTTGTTTTTCTTCCAGTACCAGGAATCGAACTCACAACCTTGCGCTTGCCACACAGGCGCTTTTGCTGCTGAGGTAAATCCCCAGCCCCTGCCATTAGAGAAATGTAAATAAAGAAACACCAAGAATTCTTACTATCCCTAGGAAGAATGGCTCTCATCAAAAATACCAAAAAAAAAAAAAAATGCTGCTGGGGTTCTGTGGAAAAAGAAACTTTTCTACATTGTTGGTGGAAATGTAAACTAGTACAATCATTGTGGATATCAGTATGGAGAGTCACCAAAAAAGCCAAAAATAAAAATTTCGTTTGACCCAGCTGTACCTCTTCTGGATATCATCCCAAAAGATTAGAACTCATCATATTGCACTGACCCATGCATACCTATGTTATAGCAGCATAATTCACAGTTGCTAAGTCTCATAAGTGACTATATGCTGTTCATCATATGAATGGATAAAGAAAATGTGGTGTAAATATACAATGGAGTATTACTCAGAAATAAAGAAAAATTTAGCTATTTTTTAGGAAAATGGATTGATACTGAAATGAAAATTTTAAGTGAATAAGTTCTCTAGAGAAGTATAAATATTTCACGGTTTTTTTCTACATGGTAAACCCAAAAGATAAATAACTTAAAGAGGGGCTGAGGATTTAGCTCAGTGGCAAAGTCCCTGCCTGGCAAGTGCAAGGTCGTGAGTTCAATTCCTGGTATGGGAAGAAAAGCAAAAAAATAAAAAATAAATAAATAAATAAGTTAAAGATCAAAGTGAGAGAAAGATGGTAAGCAACAGAGGTAGACATTGTGGAGAGGGAAGGGAAAAATCCATGGAAGAGGCTAGAGGGGAGTACTCAAGGGAAAGGTATAATAATAATTAAGTTGCAAAATGTTTACGTACAAATTCTCCAAGTTTAATGCAATTATTATGTATTGCAAAGGTAATCTAGCAGTATAAAACTAAAAGCAAATCAAAAACATTTCATTTACCTTCTCTGCTCATTAGCTATCTTGGTCATAATATAAGGATTTTTAATTTAATCTTTTCAATATTCTTATTAAACCATAGTGACTTGGATAGCAGTGAGTAAACATCCCTCAAAACAGTTGAATTTGGAAGGGAAAAATAAATGAACATTTAAACACTTAAGATTTGCAAATCATTTCAACACTCTAATTTCAGGTCACTCTAGTAGAAATGTGCAGCCATATATTTTGAAATATTGTAGTCAGGAAAAAGCTGAAAATTTTTGTTGGTCAAGATATATTTTTAGCTATGTTCTAGAACTGCAGTTGACAAATCCTTCAGAATAAGAGCAAATGTATCTGGAAGGAGCATCCATAACAGAAAATTTAGTTGAACAGTGTACACAATTAAGTTGATTACAGGCAAAAATAGCACTGCAGCTCAAGGTGGATTCATATTACAAAAATAATTGTACTGTAATTCAATATAAAATGGTTGTATGCAATGGGCAAAGGATAAGTTACCAAAAAATCATGAAAATAGGTCAAATTCTACCAGATGTATATTGTCTGATCCTACACAGTAAAAGTTTTAAAAATGAATTGGAATATACATCCAAAAATGCATATATAATTTGGAAAAGAGACTCAATTGGGAATCATGAAGCATAGATTTGTAGTGAATTTGACCTTCCAGATTTAAATTCTTATGATAAATTTCCACTAGTAAGAAATAGTAAAATAGAAAAGTGCCTTGAAAGAAGAGTCCAGCTGAGTGTGGTGGTGCACACCTGTAATCCCAGTATTCAAGAGGTTGAGACAGGAGGATGGCTGTGAGTTCAAGGCCAGCAGAGGCTACATAGTGAGTTCAGGACTAGTGGGAACTACATAGCAAGACCATGTCTCAAACACCCACCCAAGATAGAAAGGAGAGAGAGAGAGAAAGAGAGAGACAGAGAGAGAGAAAAGAAGAAGAAGAAGAAGAAGAAGAAGAAGAAGAAGAAGAAGAAGAAGAAGAAGAAGAAGAAGAAGAAGAAGAAGAAGAAGAAGAAGAAGAAGAAGA
>NW_004955539.1:1984541-2032952 GCF_000276665.1 Chinchilla lanigera | reverse complement strand
CTTGGGAGGCTGAGGCAGCAGGATCGTCACAAGTTTGAGACCAGCCTGAGCTACAAAGTGAGCTCAAGCCCAGCCTGAACTGCATAGAGAAACCCTGTCTCAAAAAGACAAAAAAAAAGCAGAAGAAGAAGAAGAAGAAGAAGAAGAAGAAGAAGAAGAAGAAGAAGAAGAAGAAGAAGAAGAAGAAGAAGAAAAAGAAAGAAAGAAAGAAAGAAAGAAAGAAAGAAAGAAAGAAAGAAAGAAAGAAAGAAAGAAAGAGAAATAAAAAGAAAAAGAATCCAGCTAAGCAAATTGAGCACATCTGTAATCTTGGAGATCCGGGAGTTTAAGCCAGAAGATTTTAAGTTCTGGCCCAGCCTGGGCAATTTAGCTATTTAGTCAGACTCTGGCTCAGTATAAAGTAGGTATTAAAAATCTTCCGGATTTTTGCAAGATCTGTTGCAGCTTCACACTTTGTATTCTTAAATGCAGGGATATGAGGCTTTTCATTCCTTTTTTGATAAGGTTGGGTAGGGATTTGTCAATCACATTTAATCATTCAAACAAGCAACTCTTTAATTCGTTGTTTCTTTGTATTGTTTTCTTAGTCTAAATTGCATTAACGTCTGCTATGATCTTTATATTTTTCACTAGTACAAGATTTGGGCTTGACTTCTTCTTTTCCTAGAAGTCTGAGTTTCACCATAAGTCCTTTATTTGAGCTCACTTTGTTTTCCTGTTGGGAGAATTCACCACTACAGTTTTCTCTTGTAGGAATCATTTCATTGCATCCTAAATTCTGGTATGTTGTACTGGTATTATTATTTAATTGTAGATACTGTCTGATTTCTTCTTTAATTTCATCTATGACTCACTGGTTGTTCAAGAGGGTGTTATTTAATTTCCATGTGTTTATGTAGTTTTTGTGGGTTTTTTCACCATTTATTTCCAATTTCATTGCACTATGGTCTAATACTATGCCTGGGATGATTTTAATTCCTCTGCATTAACTTAAGGATGTACTATAATTTAGTATGCGGTCTATTCTGGAAAATGTCCCATGTGCAGCTGAGAAGAATGTGTATTCTGATGTTGTGGGGTGGAACACTCTGTAAGTGTCTGGTAAGTCCATTTGTTCACAAGTTCAGTTCTGATATTTTTTGTTGACTTCTCTTTATTCGATCTGTTTGTGAGAGTAGGGTACTGAGGTTCTCCATTGCAACTGTGCTAGTGCTTATTTGATTTTTTATATCTGTTAATATTTGCTGTATATGTTTGGGTGCACTGGTATTTGATGCACAAATTTTTATGATTCTTATCTCTTGCTATTGTAGTCTTCCCTTAACAAGTATGTAGTGACCTTCTTTTTCATTCTTAATCAATATTGGCTTGAAGTTCACTTAGTCTGCAAATAGAATAGCTACCCCTGCTTTTTTCCCAGTTCCTGTCACATGAAGTATTATTTTCCCTTATTGGACATTCAATCTATGAATTTTTTGAGTTAAATGTGTTTCTTGAATATGGCATATTGTTAAATTTTGTTTGTTGATCCAATCTGCCAGTCTGTTGCACTCTTTTTTAATTTGTGGTACCAGGAAATGAACTTGGGGCCTCACACTTGCCAGGCAGTTGGTGCTTGACAAAGCTGCATCCTTGGTCCCAGTCTGTTTCTTTTGGTTAGTGAATTGAGACCACTTACATTGATAGTTGTAATTGATCTGTGTTGGATTACTCTTGTCATATTGTTTGCCTCTATTGGCTCCCTATATTTCTCCTCTGTTTAATTGCTTGCCTTGCCTTGTTGATTATTTCTGTTGATTTTCTTAGAATTATAATTTTTTTAGTACCGGGAATTGAACTCAGGACCTTGCACTTGCCAGGCAGGCACTTGTGCCACTGAGCTATATCCCTGGCCCCCAGAATTGTAGTCTTCATTATCTCTTTCCAAAATATACTTCAGAAAGTTTTGGAGAACTGGTCTGATGTACTCAAATAAAAGAAAAACACAGGTTCCTAGATACATGTGAATTATTAAAATTGAATCAAGAAGATATAAATATCCTAATAACCCAATATCAGTCAGTGAAATTAAAGGTGTAATTAAAAGCCTACCAACAAAATAAAAATCCCAAGTCCAGATGGATTCACTGCTGAATTCTACAAGAACTTTAGAGAAGATCTGATGCCACTACTCCTCAAACTCTTTCATGAAATTGAAAGTGAAACAATACTCTCAAAGTTATTCTTGAAAGCAAGTGTTACCCTGATACCAAAATGGGAGAAGGATACAATAAAAAAAGAACCATAGTCCAATTTTCCTATTAAAAATTGATGCAAAAATCCTCAATAAGGTACTAGAAATTCAGGAAATCATCAAGAAGATTATACACCATGACTGAGTAGGATTCATCCCAGGGATGCAGAGATGGTTCAACATACTCAAATCAGTAAATGTAGTACATCATGTCACCAGAGTCAAAGACAAAAATCACATGGTCATCTCAATAGATGCAGAAAAAGCTTATGACAAAGTCCAACACCCATTCATGACAAATCCCTACAGAAAATTGGAATAGATTGTCTTTATCTCAATATAATAAAGACCATCTATGACAAACCAACAGCAACATCATACTAAGTCATCAAAAACTGAAAGAAAAGGAGAAAGATGTCCACTTCCACCACTCCAATTTCGTTCTGGAAATATTAGCCAGAGCAATTAGACAAGAGAAAGAAATAAGAGGAATAATGATAGGAAGGAAGAAGTTAAAGTTTTATGATTTGTAGATGATGTTATACTCTACATGGAGGACCCAAAAAACCTCACCAGAATTTGCTAGGTTTAATAAGTAAATTTAGTAGTGTGCCTAAATACCAAGGTAACACTCAAAACTCAATAGCATTCTTGTACATGAAGAACAAACTCACTGAGGGAAAAAATAGGGAAACAATGCCTTTTACAATAGTATTTACAAATGAAATACTTAGGAATAACCCAACAAAGGAGATAAAAGATTTCTACATTGAAAACTACAGTACTCTGAAAAAGGAGATAGAAGAGGACCTCAGAAAATAGAAAGATATCTCTTGCTCTTCCGTAGGAATAAGCAACACATTGAAAATGTCATACTCCCAAAATCGTTACACAAATTTCATGTAATGCCATCAAAACGCAAACAGCATATCTCACAGAATTAAAGAAAACATTCCTAAAATTCATTTGGAACCAGAAGAGATATCCAATAGTGAAAACCATTCTGGGCAGCAAAAGCAAGGCAGGGGGCATCACAATCCTTGACTTGAAATTATACTACAATGCTATTGTGATAAAAACAGCATGATACTAACCAAAAAAACCACCCTCCAATGAATGTAAAAGATTAGAAGATGCAGAAACAACTCCAGACACACTCAGTCACCATATCTTTATCTTGAATAAAGGGATCAAACTCCTTCACCAGAAGAAAGGTAGCTTTTCTAATAAATAAAGGGACCAAACAGTATGGTAAATATAGATATTAGTAATGCACTGCACACTTCAAAGAGAGAAGACACAAGCAAGCAGACCCACTCTGGACAAGCAGTACCTCTTCCCTGGTGTGTACAAGCTGGCTCTCTCCAGACAGCCAGAGGCCATCCTCCAGTGTGGCAAAGCAGGCCTATGCAGGGTGAATTCCCCTATGGCCACCTCCTAGCACAAGGTCCACACCATACATCAGCTCCAAGATGGCTCTCCATTTTGCTTCTCCTTGGCACAGGGCAGTGGAAGGAGGACTAACCAACTGACCAGGTACAACCTGAGCCCAGTTCCCACAGACAGAAACAAGCAACCAGACCCCATGACCACTGACATTAAGTCCAACAGTCCACTTGAAAGTCCATCCCACAGCCTACACCTGGAAGAGATCAGATGGCGGAGTGAGTTTCTCATCTCCCAGTGTGAGCAAGGACACGCCTTGGCTTGGAAGGTCACTACAGCCTGGGATAAACAGAAAGGATGGCCTCTGCCACACAGAGGGCACCTCAGAAACCCATGAACCCTATAACTCAGTGAAGAAATTATATCCAGCTGAATGGCAACACTGCAAATCTTGGAATGAATCCACTCATTGAAAAATAGGGTTTTTTCCCTTGGACTAATTTTGTTTTTATTTTACTATTTTTTAACTATTTTTATGTTCCCCTCATTGGGGTTTTTGGAGGTTGGAGTTTTTCTCCCTTTTGTCTCTCTTCTCTTTTTTTCTCTCCTTTATTTCCCTTTTTATCTTTTCTCTTCCTCCTTATCTTTATTTCCCGTAGTTCCAGGCTATTATCTTGATCATTCTTTGAAGTAACTGTTCCCTAACATCATTAATCACCTTTCCCTTCTCAGTGGAACACATTATCTCATTTTTCTCACTTCCTCCTCACATACCATTGATTGATTTTTTTCAAATTTTGCTTCTTTCATTCTCCAATTCCCCACCCTTTCTACTTTTACTCATATAACTACTAAAGTTCATGCATCTCTAAGTGGTTAGGTAACTTTACTCAAAATTAAAGACCTATTCAAAAAAAATGGGTGAGCAAAATGAGTAGACATTTCCCAGAAACTGTATGGTTGGCCAATAAACGCATGAAGAAATGTTCAACATCACCGATCATAAGAGAAATGAAAATTAAACCAAACACTGAGATTCCATCTTACTGTAGGAAGAACAATAGTCATTAAAAAGCAAATGTTGGGCTGGGGATTTAGCTCAGTGGCAAAGCGCCTGCCTGGCAAGCACAAGGTCGTGAATTCGACTCCCAGTACTGGAAGAAAAACAAAACAAACAAACAAAAATCAAATGTTAACAAATACCGGTGAGGCTGAAGAGAAAGAGAAACCCTCCTATATTGTTGGGGGAAATATAAACTAGTACAACCACAATGGAAATCCGTATGAAAATTCCTCAAAAAGTTATTTTTTTACATTTTTCCTCAAAACATTAAAACTGAGACAGGCCTGATGGTGCACACCTATAATACCAGCACGCAGGAGGCTGAGGCAGGAGGATTGCTGTGAGCTTGAAACCAGCCTGGGCTACATAGTGGGTTAACTACCAGTCTGCACTACATAGTGAGACTCTGTCTATAAAAGCCAAACAAAAAAATAAGAAAGAAAGCAGGAAAGAAAGAAAGAAAGAAAGAAAGAAAGAAAGAAAGAAAGAAAGAAATTCCATTTGACACAGCTATTTCCTTTGTAGGCATCTTCCTTAAAGAATTAAAAACACCATGCTACAGTGATACTTGCACGCCTGTGTTTATACCAGCACAGTTCATAATAGTCAAAATTTAGAAGCAGCTTATATGTCCACAAACAGATGTATTGCTAAACATATGTGGTAATTATCTACAATGAAGTACTACTCTGCCGTAAAGAAAGATGAATCATCTTTAGGAAAATGGATGCACTTTGAATCTATTATGTTAAGTGAAATAAATTAGACACACATTCTTAATTACCACATGATTTCTTTTATATGAGAAACTCAAATAACAAGTAAAGAGCAAACTAAAAGAAATAAGTAGTGGTGAGATAGAACTTTCTCAAATGAAAAAGTGATCAAGAGATGGAAGAAAGGCTGGGCGTGGTGGTGCATGCCTGTAATCCCAGAACTCAGGAGGCTGAAGCAGGAGGATTGCCATGAGTTCTAGACCACTCAGGGCTACAAAGTGAGTCTAAGGCCAGCCTGAACGGCATAGTGAAACCCTGTCTCAAAATGACCAAAATACTGGGAAGAGAAGAGGGGAAGGAAGGGGATGAAAAAGAAAATAACATGTTATATGTGCATATATCAACTCGGCACAGTGTATGTAAACACTATGCGCTGCAAACATGTACTAATACAAAATAAATACACAAAAGAAAAGTGGGAAGGAGGGATCTGAAAGTTTCCATCATCAATAAATAACTGTGCAGGACATAAATGTATTTAATGTGATATAAAACTTCTGCAATAAACACATGTACCAAAACATCATATAATATCCTGATTTATGTGTGTAATATCTGACATCATGCGTAAGTTAAAAATTAATTTTTTGAGAAAACTTGCATCTGCCAATAAATAGTTTGATGATCTTTGAAAATCATTTTCCTGTGGTCCTCAGTTCCCTCTCCATTAAGACTGACATCACACGGGGCTGGGGATTTAGCTCAGCATCAAAGCACCTGCCTGGCAAGAACAAGATTGTGAGTTCAATTCCTGGTACCGGAAAAAAAAAAAAAAAAAAAAAAAAAAAAAAAAAATTGACATCATACATTTCCGCCCAGATGCACGTTTTCATGAACTTTATCTCTCTCTTCTTATGCAGGTATCACCTGGCTGCTTTGTTCATTGCACATATACCTGCGCAATTCCTTTTGGGTTCACTTTGGGTTTATTTATACGTAACACCGAAAAAGAATCGTAGGGTTCCAAACAAGAAATATTGTCCTAATTCGGGCATTCAAATCATCTATTATTGGAGCAAATGCTTGTTCAATAAATATTTATTGACATATTACTAAATGTAAAGTAGAAAATTCCAATAATAATGAAAGAATAAATAAGGAAACATAGAACTATAATAAATAGGAGAAGAATATGTTAGGGATACATAAACTAAAAACCAGATATTATTGTGAGTAATGCTTCAAAAAAATGAGTAACTCTTCAGTACCTCTTTTGTGTGCTCAATTTCTTTTTTATCTTCCTTTGTATATATATATATATATATATATATATATATATATATATATATATCCAGAAATAGGGTAGTTGGATGAAATGAAGGTCTGTTGTTTAGTTGTCTGAGGAACTCTCACAGTGTTCTCCCTCATTTTTGTAATAATTTACATCCCTCCCAGTAAGGTGGGAGACTTCTTTTTCTCCTCATCCTCACCAACATTTGTTTCTTATTGTGTTTTATTTTATTTTATTTTATTTTTTTTGTTTTTTCTCCGGTACCGGGAACCGAACTCACCACCTTGCACTTGCCAGGCAGGCGCTTTGCTGCTGAGCTAAATCCCCAGCCCCAGATGGGAGACTTCTTTTTCTCCGCATCCTCACCAACATTTGTTTCTTATTGTGTTTTATTTTATTTTATTTTATTTTTTGGTTTTTCTCCGGTACCGGGAACCGAACTCACGACCTTGCGCTTGCCAGGCAGGCGCTTTTGCCGCTGAGCTAAATCCCCAGCCCCCTTATTGTGTTTTAATAATAGCCAATCTCGCTGTTGGCATAGTCTTCACAATACCTAAGATATGGAATCAACTTAAGTGATGAACAATTTAAGAAAACGTAGTATACATAAACAGTGGAATCTTACACACTCATAAGAAAGAATGAGATCTTGCAATTTGCATCAAAATTGATAGAAGTGGAGGACATTATGCTATGTACAATGAGCCTGAAACAGAAAGGCAAACAACACACTATCTCTTTAATGTTGTGGAAGCTCAAACAATTTGAATGAATTTAGAATGGTGACAGTTAAATGTCAGGATGGGGAGACGTGGATAGAACAAGGCTGTGTTTGGTCAATATATGCTGTGAGAATGAAAGGAAATGTCACACTAAACACCAGTAACATGTTCAATTGACCCATATTAATAAAAATTACATTAAAATGGGATGAAAGAACATTTGGAAGGAAAGAGAGCAATGAGGGAACTTTTTCAGAGTGGGACATGTGTATGTGTTATAAAGCACTAAAATGGGGTGTAAATATGTTTTATAAACACATATGTGTTTGGAATGTTGTAATACTAACACAAAATGGAGTAAAAAGATATAAGGCTCAGAAATAGACACAACTGTTTATCAACATCTAATATTTGAGATAAGGAGACACATTAAATTGTTAGGAACATTCCTAGGACAAGTAAAAGGACAGAAAATCTATCCCTGCTGGGCGTGGTGGTACACCCCTGTCATCCCAGAATTTGGGAGGCTGAGGCAGGAGGATCATTTCGAGTTGGAGGCCAGCCTGGGCAACAAAGTAAGCTCAAGACCATCCTGAACTGCATAGCGAGGCCCTGTCTCAAAGAGACAAAACGAAATGTATCCCTTTGTTATATATTGTACTAAAATATATTTTATATAGGTAAAAATATGAAGACTATAATATTTGAAAAGTCATAAAAGAGATGATGTGAAGAATAGAGCAGATACTATACGATGCAGAAAAGAGCCAAAAATAAGAATTTTCTAATGAGGTAAAATTTAAGATTTTTAGAAAAAGTTATGTCACTCATTTCCATTTAAATATTCCATAGCCAAAAGGGTGACAGGGTGACTTTTATTTTATAGACACGTCCATGGGGATCTACACACACACACACACACACACACACACACACACACCACTGTGACTATTCATCAGGCAAGCTCAGTGGCGTCAGTAAATCATGTTTCTTTGAAAGCATCAATGATGAACAAACCTGAACGCACTAACCTGAATCAATGTCAAGAGAGGAGAAAAGAGAGCATGGCTGTACTACTGCGGCACCGCACTGAACACGCACTTCGAAAGGTATGAGAAAGATATACTCACTGAAAGCACAGAGAGCCATGCATCATGTTTCCTGGGCTTGAGTACCTTGCCATACCTTATGATTAATTATATCTGTCAAATTCAAATCTGAAATTATGGACTGAAAATGATGGGGTGCCCCTGGAGAAGGAGTACGGAGAACCCCCTGCACACCTTTCCTCACCAGCATTGTGAATAACAAGCAAATGTATTTTTCTGTCAAGTTTATGAGCTAAGGAAAGAAAGGAACAAGAACTGAATATTTCAGCAATGTTCACAGAAGTATAGGGCAGCAGAGGACTGACATGTATCTACAAAGATCTAGGGATGGAGACTTCTAGAAAAGTGGAAGGAAATAGGTTTCTGTCACCTGGATGACTCTACAGTGACCACATTGCTCAAGAAAATGCTCTGTTTGTTTTTTTTTTATTTTACTTTGCAGATGATTCCATAGTCCAAAAATTCAACCATTGCTTGCTCCTTATCGTAAAAGTGAAGTGCAGTATTGATATAGTTATCCAGATGATGCCAGGGTATAGGATCTTTGGGGAAGAAAAGGCATTTTGTTTTCCTCATTTTGTTGAAGTATACTTATTCCATGTAATAGGTGACTGATGCCCTGTGTCACAATTCTACAGCCCACATGTGACTTCACCAGCACCTTCATGAGATAACTTCATACGAAGTCAGCCTCAGCTCATGCCAGAAGTGTGTGACTTCAAGAGCTTGATATGATGTTTTCAGCTTGCTTCCCAGGGCCATCTCCAATTGCATGGAAATTTAAAAAATGAAAGGTCTTTCCACATACCAGAGATATGATTTCATCGTCCCCAAGAGTAGTTCTTAACCAATGAGGGGTGAAAGCCAATGAGTACCTTATCCTGCCTTGGAAAATTCTAGAAGATGTTTTATCTACTTCTCAGTAAGTCTCAACACAACTGAGCCCCTTTTCTCCATACTCATGATCTCAACTTCATACCTTATATCTGTGAATGGATTTTTTCCTTTTCCTGGATTCTTCTCTCTGCTCCTTTACTTCTGCTCCTGGAATCAACTTCAAAATAAACCACCTACACTTTGATGTTGATCCTGGGCTCTATGTTCAGAAGAACCCAAAATACAATAGTGTGATACAAAAACTTCTCTATGTATATCACAATTTCGTTTTAGTGAGTGCAAACATAAGCAATAGTCTTCAGCTTTCTAAAAATAATGCTAGCCTTCCTGCAACAAAATTCTGAATAAAGGAAAGTAAGTAGAAGTATCCCAAGGAGTTAAAAAAGTCAGTGTACAAGAATGAGCTCAAAGTTGAGGGCCCGTTGTTGTTCCTATAGTGGGCACCTTAGTCTACCCCTTCTAGCTCTAGCACTTGGCACACCCTAGAAATTGTTGTGTAAACCTGACAAGAGTGTTAGCTTCTTGTGGAGAGCCTATTACAAAGTAAGGTTTTAGTAAATGTTTGTGAATAAATCACTAAAGCCTAGTATTTCAGTAAAGTGCACAGAAAGTCTTGCATTCATAAGAATTTGTATGAATTAAATACGTTTTCTTTAGCTCATGTTCACTGTCTCGATTGCATGGCTTTTCCCTTTCTCTATGAGCCCTTCCTGCCCACAAAACATTTTACTCAGTGTTTGTCCAAAGCAAAGCAAAGAAAACCATTCTAAGTTTTCTTTGATTGTTCTATCACTCCATGCATCAGCTAACGGAACCAGTCCACCTCACAGCCAGACTTCTTTAAGGACTTGCCTACTTTCACTGCCCATTCTTCTGCACTTCCTACCCTTCAACTTCATTCTGACTCTCTCCTGCACCATACTCTTATTTTTCAGTACCAGGAATCGAACTCAAGACCTTGAGCTTGCCAGGCAGGCGCTTGTGCCACTGAGCTATATCCCCGGCCCCTGCACCAAGCTCCTGGGACTCATCAATGTCATTGAAGAATTGTTGAGAGTAAAAGCGATGGGCCGTGCTCAGTTCTCCTCTTAGCTGACTTCTCAGCAGTGCCCTTCATGGTCACTTCTCTCCCCAAAACAACGTTGTACCATGATTCCTGTGACGTCACACTCAAGCCTCTCTGACTACAGCTTCATATTCCATTTTGTGGTCTCTTCCTTGAAATAATTCTTTCTCTAGGATCTTCGTTCTCACATGGCACTGGTTTCATAAGGGCACAACTGCCTTTGTACAGTGATTATTCCCAAATCTATAAACATGTTTCAGATCATTTCCCCAATTTCCTGATCCTCATTGTCTTTCTTACTTCTGGTTACAGAGTTTTGACCATCATGTAAACACTTCCAAGTGCATATATCCAACACTCAATCTATTGCTTTTGCTGGTGGTACTGCCTGTCTTTGCAAATGGGAGGTGGATGCCTAGTCAAGAACTGTAGAACACTGATAAAATATTTGAGGCCTGTCTTTATACTTCCAATATCATAATGATTACTGCTTGCAATCGAGTCTATTTCCTAGCTATTTCTCAAAAACTATTTTTTCTTTACTATTTCAGGGGACAGGCGTTTATATTAGGTCTTTATCTCTCACAAATTTCAAATTCTTCTACCTAGTTGTCATGCAAGCTCTGCATTATATTTACTTTTTTATATGTCTGTCTTCCCCACTAGAGTGAGTGCTTAGCAGGTAAATAATGGTCGTCTGCATATTCACATTTTAAAGGTGCTACAATTGTAACTTGAAACATTTCAGATGAATGGATAAGCAAAAGAATGACTGGACAACATTTATTTATGCTCTTTCTAAGAAACCTGCAAGAAAAGGCAATTTCAAAAAAATGTTAAGAATTAAATGGCCTCATGAGCCTCACGTGTTTGAAGGTGATTAGGTTATGGGCCATTACAGCTGATTTGTTAGGAGGTGGATCTGGTCTGTGGGTGTGATCTGAAGGGTATGTCTCCCTTCCCCGCTACCACCTTGCCACTCTGCTTCCTGGCAGCAATTAGGTGAGTAGCCTTTTCTCTTCCATGCCATACCATCCTCCCGTGGAGACAGCCAAGTATAGGCTAAAATTGTCAGCCAGAATCAACCTCTCCTCTCTGAAACTAGTGTCTGGTATTGTGTCCAAGTGATGAGGAAAGTGACTAAGACATTTATATTTCAATGTAGATAAGAAACTCATATAACTCAATAACAATAAAAAAACACAAAACCTTGCTTAAAATTGTGAGAAAAGTACCTGAATATATATCATTCCAAAGGATACATGCAAATTATGAAATGGTAAATAAAAAGGTGCTCAGCATCCCTAAAAATCAGGGAAATGCAAATTAAAATAACAATGAAATATCACCTGGTAAGATGTGTTAAGAAAAATTAGAAATTCTATTTGACCTAGCTGTTTACCTGTTAGGAATCTACCTAAAAGTGTTAGACATCAACTTCAGTGATACATTCATAGCCATACTTATAGCAGTACAATTTATAATACTTAAATATTGAAATCAGGCTATATGTCTAGCAACAGATGAATGGATAAAGAAAATGTGGTATTGGGGCTGGGGATTTAGCTCAGCGGCAAAAGCGCCTGCCTGACAAGTGCAAGGTCGTGAGTTCGGTTCCCAGTACCGGAGGAAAAAAAGAGAAAATGTGGTATTTATACACAGTGGAGTAGTACTCTGGCATAAAGAATGATAAACTTGAATTATTTGTAAGAAAATGGATGTATCTTGAGACCATAATGTCAAGTGAAGTAAAACAAACATACGAACTTAGAGCATAGCTTCTCTTTGTTTTGTTTTTTTTTGTTTGTTTTTTTTTTGGTTTTTCTCCGGTACCGGGAACCGAACTCACGACCTTGCGCTTGCCAGGCAGGCGCTTTGCCGCTGAGCTAAATCCCCAGCCCTGAGCATAGCTTCTCTTATATGGGAACTTCAGTATATAAATGAGTGCAACATAAATGACAGATAAGAGCTGGGCATGGTGGCACACGCATGTACTCCCAGTACTCAGGAGGCTGAGTCAGAAGGATCGCTGCGAGTTCCAGGCCAGCCTGGGCTACAAAGTGTGTTCAAGGATAGCCTGAACTGCATAGTGAAACTGTGTCTGAAAAAGAACCCACCCCCTCAAAAAAGATAGATAATAAGAAAAAGACAGAGGAGAAATATGTTTATTATCCAGTATGACCCAATTTATCTAAACTTGTACCTCGATTAAATATAATTGTCATATATGTTTTACGGATTTTTTGGCCTATTAATGTTTTGTTAATCTGTATGTATGGTAATTAACTTTATAAGGACTTTCATGATAAATTAATGAATCTAATGCTTGCAATAAAGGAGGAGGTGGAGGGGAAGTGGGAAAAAATTTAGATGTGATACCAGTTCCCCACAGTGAAGGTAATCATTATATGCTGCAAACGTGTACTAATAAAAAAACATTTCGAAGATACCTGTTGCCTGGCAAGAGTGAGGTCCTGAATTTAATTCCCGGTACAAATAAATGCATCAATCAATCAATCAATAATGTCTGTCATCAAAAAGACATGATAAATAAGTGATAGTGTATTAGAGAAGGGAGCGCGGAGACAGAGCACTTCTACACTGGTTGTCGGAATGCAAATTGCTACTGTTATTACGGAAAAGCTATGGAGGTTCATCAATAAAGCTAAAACTAAGGCCTGGGGATTTAGCTCAGTGGCAAAGCGCCTGCCTGGCAAGCGCAAGGTCGTGAGTTTGGTTCCCGGTACTGGAGAAAAACCAAAAAAAGACCAACAAAATAAAATAAAATAAAGCTAAAACTAGACGTACCACACAAGCAACAATCCTTCTTTTATGTATGTATCCAAAGGAACGAAATTAGTATCTCCAACAGACATCTACACTCACATGTTTATTGGAGCATTATTTACAATAGCCAAGATATGGAACAATCATAAGTGTCCATGAATGAATGTATACTTTAAGAACATCCACAATAGAAAGAAAATTAAACGAAAGAAAGAAAATTTATTATTTGTGACAATATGTATAAACATTATTCAAAACGATAAAACAAATAATACATGATTACATTTATATGTGGAATCTAAGACTGTTGCTCGGAAAAACTCAGAATACAGGGGTGGCTGGTAAGGGCTAGGCCAGAGTAACAAAAAAAAAAAGATGTTGATCAAAGAAAGACTTTCAGTTATATAAGATGAGTAAGTTTTCTGGATCTAAAGAACAGTACGGTGACTATAGTTAATAGTACTGCACTGCGTACTTGAGATTTGCTAAAAGAGTAGACATTAAATAGACCATGTAAGATGATGGATTTGTTAACTAGCTTAATGGTGTAAATAATTTTGCAATATAAATAGGTAATATATCATCACCTTGTATCCATTTATTTTGTACAATTTTGTTAGATATTTTAATAAAGCTGAACAATTTATGTTTTAACTTTAGAGTAAAACACTTATATACATGATTGTTCTCTAACTCTTATGAAGGCAGTATCCCCATCTACACATGGGTGGGCATGACTGTTCTCAAAACCCACTGTTCATTCACCCCAAATGGCAGCTCCATTGCGCAGAGCTGCAGTTGTGATGATGAGGGTGTGTTTGCATCTGGTCTGTGGCGTGTCGACACTACCACAGGTTCAGAAAGGTGTGTGATCTGGCAGGGGTGGGTCAGCACTCCCTGCTAGAGAAAGGAGGCTGTCGCTGCCTATCTCTCTTAGTTTTTATGGTCTTCACTCAGTCTTCAAAACAATTTCTTTTTAATGTACAGAATTAACTCAATAAAATGCTTGAAAACTTATGAATAATATGAACATTTTAAAGATTGTTTGAACTATAGCAACATATCCCTTTTAAAAGTATGCTTCAAATTATTACAGATATTTCTAAAAACCCAAAAACATTTTAACTACTCTGGTGGTTGGGGGACCAACCAGTTTTAAAGAAGTAAACATATCTAAAATATCTAGTTATTTCTTTCAAATAACTGGAGGGGGGGTTTGTTTTAGCAAAATACTCTAATTTGGTCAAATTAATCATTTATGGCACTCCTGTATAGAGAAATTAAATTAGAATTTTGACCTTTCTCTAGGTTTTTAAGTTTTCTGATACTTTGAAGTTTTGTCCTGCAAATCATTAATGCACAATGAATACATTTTAACAAAAATCACTCAAACTTTGCTGATCTTTATAATAGTTCAACAAATTATGGGCTTAACTTGCCCTTTGTGCTAATTGTGATGAAAATGTTTGACAATAATATAATATTAAAGAAAAATCTGAAGAATATAAAACAAATTAGAGAAACAAATGCTTCTCAAGACATTAGCAAAGTCAACTGGAACACAGTGAGTTGGTTCTAAATTATCCTTATCTATTAATTAAAATTAACCTCATTAATCTTTTTACTAGAGAATGCTTTAGTATTATTTAAATTAGGTAAAGCAACGAAAATACAGAAATAACATAATTACCAAATACTGAAGGTTTTTTTGGCAATTGAGACCGGCATTTTCTTAAGAAATCTGATTTGATGATGCCTTAGAGTATCAGAAAAAGGAAAATTTCAAGGAAATAATATGGTCTTTATTGATTTTTTTAGTACATTCTTATTTTCAGAACAGGAGGATCCTTTATGTATAGATGTTTATGTACATTGAATTCGACTGCATTGCTCAGCCATTCCCTGTGTAATCTATTTCCAATTTATTCTGCATCATTTATACCAGGGAGATAAGCACTGTACTGTTAGTCCTCTCGTTCATAAGACTATTTTAATTAATTAATAGGAATAGATTTGAAAGTAAGATTCCATTTTCTTCAGCTAATCTGCTAACGTATCTCTCCCTCAGAGTTAGAAAAAAAGAGACAAGGAATGTTCCCTCTAAACTTAGAGTAATTGGATGTTGTATATTAAGGTGATACACTTTGGGTTCTTGCTGTGTAGTTACACTTCCATTTGCAGAGATTTAGTCCAACTCAGGGTTGTACATTAATTCACAAAGGAATCATTATTGAAGACTCAAAGAATAGTTTTTGAACACTGTCTATAAGTCACATGAGCACAGTGATTAATTTGAACTTTTCAGACTACTCACATGATATTTATTATAGTGTTAGAATTGTATTATTCTCTGATCAAAATCTCCTGGAATTGAGCTTACTGCTATTGTTTGCCTCTACACAACTGATGATGTGATCATTATGACTTGTCCCACAAGTTAACATATCGGAATTCCAGACTTTGTGGCCAAAGACTTTAATACTGAAGTCTATAAATTTTAAGGAGGTTCAGTTCTGTAAGTTAGCCAATAAAATACAAAATTAGAAAGATTAACATTGGATACTAAATCTGTATTTTGTTACTATTTAACTAGGCCTCTTTGTACATAAGAATTTTGCTCACATGAGCATATATAGAAAGAATTTAGTCTCCAAAGGAAAGCAATCTTATGTGGACTCAGGAAAAAATCAGCCAGAAGTAAAATGAATTGCATGCTGAGTTGTATAAATTTCTGGTAAGTTAGACAAATTAGAAGGTGGTAATACCTGAGAGGTGATGAGAAACTTATCATAAAGTCTTCATGGGGAGAGCAAGACTGTGCAAATTAAGAAGTGGAAGAATTGCATAATGAAATACATTAATGAGCATGCTGCATAATTTGCAGCTATTGTACAGTTATAAAGTCTTAACTGTATGTTGCATCATCAAAATTCCATAATTTAGGTCAAGTTCTCTACAAATAAGTTAAAATGTAACAACTTTACTGTAGTTTAAAGTGTACTTTTGTGAATAATACTACACAAATAGATATCAACATGCATGCTGGTTTGAAAATGAAAAAAAGAATAAGGAGTAAAACAGTAAAACTTTTGTGGAGCACTTCTCCAGTATTCACCACCTTAAGAATTGTATACCCATTAAACCTAAAAATGTCATAGTTACAGGGAAAAAAATATATGGCACTGGCACCAATTTGAAACTGGGTCATTAGGGTTCTTCCCAAATGGATGAGTTTAGATGTCCTTTAAAAGAGCGTGGTGAAGGAAGGTTATTGTTCCTTGCCTTTCTTCCATCTGCCCTCCAAGGACCCAATAGGAAGTCCACACTAAATTCTGGCACTTTGACCTTTGACTTCCCAGTCTCCTATATAGTGAGAAATAAATTTCTATTCTTTATTAATTACCCAGTCTCAAAACTTCTTTTAAAGCCTGCAAACAGAAACTTAGGCAGTGACTGATACACAGTAACTACTACTATTGTAAAGGTGATTATTAGTAAAGTGCTATAATAAGTGAGTATATAAAAGAAGTGAAAGCCCTCACAGATAAACTATTTAGAGAATCCAAATAAAGGAAAGGAATCAAGAGATGGATAGAAGTGGGGGAATGAGAATGAAATTAAGAGGTTACGGACATATACCTTCTCCACAAGGAATGCAAACACCATAGACTACAAACATGTGCTAAAAAGAAAATAATAATGAAATTCAAAAATATTGTTTTGATGACATCACATAGGCGCTGTGCACTGTTCTAAGCAAAAAGGATTTGACAGGGGCAAAGAAGACAAATGCCAACTTCAAGAAGCTTAGCCTTATTAATTTAAGAGCATTTTCTCTAGGAAAGTTTCAATGGGGAGCCATAAGAAAAACTGACAGGGGCTGGGGATTTAGCTCAGCGGCAAAAGCGCCTGCCTGGCAAGCGCAAGGTCATGAGTTCGGTTTCTGGTACCGGAGAAAAACCAGAAGAAAAAAAAAGAAAAAAGAAAAAAGAAAAAGAAAAACTGACAATTCAACTGCATCATGATAAATGCAATGGGAAGTCAGAGCAGAGATGGCTGGGAGACAGAGATGGAGCACTCAGGTTTGTGAGACAAAAATGAGGCAGAGTTTCTTGGAGGTAGTCAAGTCTATGCAAAGCCTTGAAGGACTTAATTATTGATTTAACAAGTGCTTATGCATTGCCTGTTATGTGCATGGAATTGTTGCAAGTGCTTTACAAAGGGGCCATTATTTATTTACCTCATTAAATTTCTAGCAGCTCTAAGAAGTGGAAATTAAAGCACACCATGGACTATGACACTTGACCAAAGTCATGACACTAGGAAACGGTTCTCTAGTCCATGCTGTTAACTGGAGTGTGCTCTGCTGCTTTTCCCTTGAGGTACGTTTTCCTAAGGTCAGTTGGGGTGAGCTGGAGTAGAAAAGGGCTGAGACATTTGTGGACTAGTGAGTTCTGCCTGCACGTCTAAGAGTCTCTTTACTGCAGCAGAACAATGGGAGGAGGCTGGAAGAAATACCAGGAAAGAAAATGAAGGATGATTATGAAGATGCTAAAAAAGCCAGTGGCGAGATTTGGGTATTTTTGCTAATTTCTTCCTATTCAGGTCTCAGCTATTATTATATGACTACACATCATAAGGCATTATTCTTGTGATATGTGTAGAGTTCACAGTTTCTAATGTGTGCATCAAAGGACATGATTATGTTCATTAAGGGTAGGCATTGCACATGTGTTCTTGGAGTAGCAATACTTAGATATGTTCTCATCGGTCTCAGAGTTAATTAATTTACAATTTTAATCATACTCATTTGTGTTTATTATCTCCTTTCCAAATAACCACACATAACATTATTGTTAAGACTGCTTACAATCCTAAAGTAAAGAGAGGCTGCCAAACAGCAATCAAAATGATCAAAATAGAGCTATATATCCTGTGGGAATCTAATTCCAGGTTTTATTTTTCCTTGGAACTGTTTTACGTTTCTCCAATATCTGCTAATTGGCCTAAACTAGGGTGTCAATAAGTATGCTTTCAAATGACCAGAGTGCCTTCTTTCTGGAAGCACTGCAGACATTTATTTAAAATACTAGATACTCTTTAAAAAATAAGACTTGCAAGAAAAAGCTTGTCTATACATAATTGTAAAGAGTTATTTTGCTATGAAATAATTAGGAAAAATAGGAAAAATATGCATATATATTTATGAAGTCGTCTCTCTCCTTGATCAAGCTACTAAATCCAGAAATAACTAATTTTTGTATATCTTTCCAGAAACAATGTAGACAGAGTTTTGAGAGGGGTGGTTTTAAAATTTATTTATTTTTGTTTTAATGTAGGATCATACCATAATACTGTTCCTCAATTTTTCAGCTATGATATACAATATAATAAAAACTATAGTGAATATTTAAATTTTCAAAAAATTGCAGTACAAACACATTGCCATTCATTAATCCCCCTCGAAATACTCCCCTTCATGCCAAACATCCTTACGCCATCTTCTTGCCACATTCTGAAGCCATTCTACAAGTCCTCTTTCTTGTGTGTCCCTAGGTGTGCTGTCACAGCTACTTCGATGTCCCAAATCAATTGAAAATGTTCACTTTTCACTGTCATTTTGAATTTGGGGAAGAGCTAGAAGTTGGATGGTGCCAGGTGTGGTGATGAAGTGAGGACACTCTGTAAAGTTTTTATAAACCTGCCTTTCTTGGGAGGATGCTACTTGAAAGCAGCATTCACTGTACTTTTACTTACACCTCATAAAGACACTTACAAAAGAGCACTTCCAGAATAGCTTCAGAAAGTGGCAAGAACTAGCACATAAGTATGTTCAAAGCAAGGGGGGTATTATGACAAGGATTAATGGAAATACATCTCTGACTGTAACAAATTTTAATTTAAATATTCATTGTACATTATATTTTGATTATCCCTAATGTATGTCAGTCATTTTAATACACAAGTTGTCACTTCTTTGTTTAAAGAGAAAAAGCAATAAAAATAATGATACAGGATTTCAAAACAAGGTAATAGGAGATGAACAATGGTTAATATAATGTGTACTGTTATTTTGAAAGTAGTTGCTCATATTATAAGATATAGGCATGAAAAATTGATCAAGCAATAGAGGCACAAACCACTGTTTTCAATGGACTATTAGAAATTAGTTTGAATAGCTGCACAGTATTGTGATACAAAGATGCTCTACAATGTACACAGCTGAGAAGATGTTTAAAATTGTGTCATTGTTTTCTAATATTGATGGTGCAACATCCGTATTTCTGTATATGTCCTTGGCCACCAATGAAATTTTATTTGTTCAGTAAATGCCTAAAGCACAAATTGGTACTTCAAAACTTACATGTGACAGTGTTAATTTTTCCTTCAAAATACTTTCCCTTAAATTACTATTCTATCAAATGTGTTTCAGTGGCTGCTTCTCCTCACCGTTTCCCATTATGCCCCTGAAACCATTTTTATTGTGTTCAATCTGTTACTTTAAAACTAGTAGTATGTAATTTTATTTGCTATTGCTTAAATTATTTGATAGCATACCAAAATTTTAACATGCTTGTGAAATTACTTTTATGTAATGTATTTCATCTCCATAAAAGCCCGTGATTATTTTATCATCTTTACTCCCTGTTTCTTATCTATTAATGCGCTATTTCAATATTAAGAAATATGCTGTTTAGTCTGTTTTTCATATTGGAATGCTTGCTTTAAAAACTTATCATTTATCATTTGACTATTACAATAGTTCTGCCATGCAAAATTTTTAAGACTTTTATAATTATATTATAAATCCTTTATATAGTTGCAGGTTGTTTTCATTTTAGAAAGGTCTTCTCTTCAAATGCGCTAATAAAATTTTTCATGCTTTCATCTGGTCTTTTATGCTACTTTCCATTTAAATATTAGTTCTATCTGCTATGTACTGCAGGGAAAGGAAGTACATACAAAGCAAAATTTATATTTTCAAGTGAGACCTTCTTAATGTTTGCCCCAATCTCATTTATTGAATATCTATTTTCCCCATTCTCGGAGATATTACTTTGTAATTTTTACTGAATTACAAATGTGTTTATATCTGGCTAGATTTTATGTTTCATTTCTGTTAGTGGTTAATTCTTGCCCCAGAATGAAGCTGTTGTGATTCTTACTGTTTTATATAATGTTGGAATATCTAATAATGTTGGTTCCTCTTTGTACATTCCTTTTTGCAGAGGATTCCTTGCTGTTCTCGATATGTTTATTTACCCAGATATATTTTAGAAGCATTCTGTTAGAATCTATTGAATATCATGTTAGTCATGTTAGTGTTTTGACTAGGATAGGCTATATAAATTAATCTCAATAAAATCAATTGTATTATCACATGTTTATGATACATAAAGAAAAAATTTGGGGGGGATTTGATTCATATACATGTGGAATCTTAATCTATTTGATTCCCCCTGCAACTTCTTCTCCCTTGACCACTTCCCCTAGATCTTTAATATTGAATTATACTGTCCAGAAACTTGATGTATCTTTCTACACTTTCAAACAATTTTTAAAAGATTTTAGAAAATTATTTTCTACTATCCATAAGGTTTGCACCTTTTTGTGACATTAATAGCAAGATGTTTGAAATTTTACGGCTGTTGGCTTTATTTATTATGTGATTAATTTTCATACATAGAAAAGCTACAATTTTATTGAATCTGTAATGAGATACCTCCCCTAAATTATCTTATTATTTCTAAAGCAGTTTCATGATTCTCTTGGGCTTTCTAGACAGACAATGACATTATTTGCAAATATGGATAGTTGTGTCAACTCTTTTCACTACCTTCATTTGTCTAACTACATCACCTAATACATGCAAAAATACGTCTTACCATGATCATTCTACATGTAGATTTACTTGTTCATCATGAGCTGTTAGTTTTTATTTGCATTCTTTACTCATTTTACTGTGGTTTTGGTGGCTGTTGCTGCTACATACAAAGTTATTGGAGTACTTTATACTTATTTTATCTCTTCTGAGTAATACTAAATGTTTGAATTCTATGTTTTGTACTATTGTTTAATTTTGTCAATTCAAATAGTATACTTAAAATCATTATTCATTCATTTTCCATGCTTAAATGGTAGCTCTCTTTGGATAGGAAGCTATTCATGTAGGTAATCTTTGCGCTTTTTCCTCTTCGTATCTCCAGACCTTTGTCAGCTTCATTGCAATTTTTACATCGTCAGTGTTTGAAGTAATTCTGGACACCATTCTGTGATTTCTGTCCTGTTTTGTTCTATAGTGATAATTTCCAGTGCTTCATTTTAAAATAAACACGATAACGTAGTCAGCACTAGCTCCTAGCCTTTCTACAGCACAGCATACTTTTATGAAAGGGACTCCTGACTTCCACTGTTCTGACAGAAATTCTACATTTGTTGTAGTTCTTCGGCTTAGGACCATTTCTTAGTTTCATTAAAGGTGGCACTTTCTCCCTGTCTCTTATTCTTTTTGCTATTTTTGGAAGATTTTTATTGAAGAAAGTAGAGTGCAAATGTTATTAAACTGCCATCTTCTATCAGACATCTTCTGAAATTCTGCTTCTTAATGAACTGCTTACTCAATAAAGTGATAAATTCACGAATTTTGCAGTCCTAGATCTGTCATACACTAGCAGTAGAACTTAACCCCTTTGAATCTCAGTTTCCTTACTGTAGTAGAGGATTCTCATAAGTAAACATGTTTCCAGTTTTTCCAGGAAGTCCCACATTGTAACTATTATCTAAACTTATTTAATAACAGCTGCCGTTTTTCTGTCAAAAGTGCTCTGGTATGGAATATAAATTGGATAAACATTCTAATTATCATGATGCCTTCCTTATAGTATTGTGGCGATTAAATAAGTCAATAGTGATTAGTACACCTCGCATCACATCATATAGTCAGTAATGCTAGTATCCCTGTTCCAGCAATTTCCTTTTCTATCCGGATTCCATACTTCAAAATAAAATATAGCTTGTTTCTTTAGGAGGAGGATTTTCCATTCTGGTTGCCAAGTAGTAGATTACTGAGATCTACTGTCAGCTTGGAGGTTTCCCAACCTGGTGTTCTCAGAGAATTGACTGTGTTATTGCGTCAGGATTCTAGGCTCACAGGCCTGTAGTGCTCTTATAGAAAGAATTCATAGAAGTTCTTTCTAATAATCATCATGGTCTCTTTTTATACCTTTCCACTTAGTAAACTACACTGATTATGCAAACCATGCTTTAGTTTGGGAGTAAAAAAAAAATACGTCTTGATTTGAATATCTGAGTAAATGGGAATTTGTTGGGAATTGTCTGAGAACAGCAAGTAGAGATGAAAATGTATTTACCCATCCTTTTGTAAAACCCTGCATGACTCCAGTTTGTAAACATATAACTGAGAGATGGTTGGTGTGACAGGAGCAGTCAAATATCGAGGTTCACATGTTGCTTCATTATGCTCACTTATCGATATCAACTTCCTGGAGAAAATGAAAATTACTTTCTTTGAGGACTTTGATAACTATACTCTACTGTACTTGATAACTATAATATATTAAACATTTTGCAATTACTTTAGAGTATTTTAACCTAAGGAAAAGATGCTACATTTATACCTGGGACAAATGTTGAGCCTTAATTAAGGTGGACACAAAGAACGCTGAATGGACTCATCAAGAAATATACTAAAGTCTTTTCTAATTTTCTCTTCTAGATTTTGAAGAATATGTCACTGCATCCATTTTGAAAGTATTCACATAATATCATTAAATATAGAGAGGGGAATATTTATTTATTAGGAAAATGAATAACTTCCATGCTAGCCATAGTGTATAACTGCTTTCTGGATTACTCAGTCTTACCATTACTGCATACATTTATCTCAGCGTCATTGATTTCATAAATGATCAATACAGAAGAATGATTCTTGCAAATGAATTAAATAATAAAATCATCTTCCATTTAACTCTTTTTCTTATTTTGTGTAGACAATTTTATATGTGGTTACACTAGATAAAATGTCCACATAGTAATACAAAATACTTGTACAAAATATATTCCGGGATAGGGGTTACATTATGAAAGTTTTTACACAGAATGATTTTAATTAGTTGTCTTAGATTACTTCATCGGTGTGATATTTCCATTGATGCACTGGGTATGCAAATCAAAAGATATGATATTTCCTTTGATATACTGGTTATAGAGATCAAAATAGATGATATTTCCTTTGATAAATTGGGTGTGGAAATAAAATTATATAGCCCATCTCTTCATTACACATCTCTTAAATTAGAAATCAATTTTAGCACATGTAAAGCATATTGTAGCATATACTAGGCAAAATGAACTATATATTGTTGAAAGTTAATAACGTACTAATAAAATAAACATTGAGAAATCAGTTAAGGCTAATATGAAAATGTAGTGGGTTTTTTTGAGACAAGGTCCTATTTGTAGTTCAGACTGGCCTAAACTCATTATGGATCCCAGGCTGGACTGGACTCACACTGATCCTCCTGCCTCGGCCTCCCGAGTGTGGAAATTGCAGGCATGCCCCATCACACATTGTGCAAGATTGTAGTATTTAACAAAGGAATCCTTAGCAAACAATTTAGACATGATGGAGCACTTATTAAATCATGACGGAGACTTGGCTATTTTTAGAAGAGGATCAAGTTTAACCTCACTAGAAAGCATATTTCAAACAAAATTATAATATAACATGCACAAAAATAAATCACAAAAGATTATAATAATGAAACCCAAAAGGTAAAGTCACCATTTAGTAGAAAATGCATATCAAACTGGCAATATTCTAAGGAGGCGCGGTTGAGACTTTAAGGAAGGGATTATTACATTTTGGCTGTCACAAGATAGATAAATGTTATGCTGGATGTAATTATGAATTTGTTACATTTATTTGTAGGTAAAGTATAGTTAAATGCATGTGCTTGAGTATCCAGTTGACTAGGAGTAGAACATTGTAGTTAAACTAAATTTTGTCAACTAGCACGTCTTGGGAACTCCCTAGGGGATAGTAAGTCACACTTTTGAGTGTATCTGGGTGGCTTGCAGAGGTGGAACCTAGGGGTTTGTCTATGTCACTGGGCCCATCCTCAGAATTTTCTGAAACCCTGGACCAAATAAATTTCTCCTCCTTCAGGCTGTGGATGGTAGGTATTTTGTGTAGTAATGGGAAATCTGACTCATACAGGATGGAAAGGGAATTCTTAATTACATAAAGAAATTACAAATGACAACTTTCATTCATCTTATTACCTATAATTTTAACCTCTGTTTAAGAGAAAAGTTTCTGGAAAACCAAAAATAAGAGTTTAAGTAACATAGGAAATATCAGCAGTGAGTAGTTCCATAAAAATATTCAACCTCCCAGTAACTGAGTTCACATCTAACCATATGTATTCACGCTAAAAGATGGTAAAACAATGTGCCTATAGCCTACAAATTTTAAATTGTTACACATTTAATCAAAACAATGTGACTGTATTTATTGAAGGCAGGAAAAGCTATTATACCCTTTGGTTCAACAAATAGTCATCTAGGAATATAAAAAGTATGCAAAAATTTAGACAAAATTCAAATACAAATTATTTAGAAGTATGAAAGTTCTCACTGTGAAAAGTAAACCATCCAACTACTGAGGAATATTATAAATACTTTACATATCACTGCCCATTCATGTGACTTATGGCACATGTAATAAAAATTGTGTATTTTTGATCCTTACAAAAACATTTGTTGCATTTCCTAATATCACAAAATAAAGGAGAAACTTTACATGAATGTCTTAATAAATGCAAAAATCATCCTTTAAAAAAAGATACTTTTTTACAGAATATTTACCAACTGAGAAATTCTGTCTGTGTTTATACCTGATAGAGTTTCGATGTGATGGATCACGATGATACTTTCGTCCTGGAATGCACACCTTGTGTTCTTTTCTGCAGTACTGGCAGGGCCTATGGCTTTTGTGTAACAATCAAATGCAACACAGAGAAATGGAAGCTATTTCTTCAATTAATATTCAATAATATTTATAGCACTAATCTTGCTAGGAGTCATAATCCCTTTATTTGGATTTGATGAAATAAACTGCGATGCTGTGAGATTTCCCTCCGGAGAGGGCAGCATAGACAGGAAGTTAAGGGCCTCTCCAGCAGATGGCCAGTGAGAAAATTTGGCTCTTGGTCTGACAGACCGTAGGGAATTGAATGCTTCCAGCAACCACTGGTGTTTGATAATAAATTCTTCCCTTGAGCTTCTGATAAGACCACACC
Source organism: Chinchilla lanigera (assembly GCF_000276665.1). Lineage (NCBI taxonomy): Eukaryota > Metazoa > Chordata > Mammalia > Rodentia > Chinchillidae > Chinchilla > Chinchilla lanigera. Next base: position 2,007,359 of record NW_004955539.1, on the reverse strand, counting down.
ATTCTTCAATACCTTGGCTACAACGTAGTGACACACTGACACAGCCTCCAGTTAGACAATCACCAAACTCCTGATTCACACAAAGTGTGTGATAATAAATGCATATTGTGTCAAACTCCTGAAATTTGGTGATATGTACTATTGTGTGACAAAAGCTAATTGATATACTGTCAAAATATTAAAATAAATGTAAAATTAATATAGTACCTATTGTGCTTGTAATTTATTTTTACTATGTAACAGCTCCTAATCCTCAGTGGCTTAGAAAAACACACATTTTAAAAGTTAAATTATGTGTTGATGATTGCAGGGAACTACGCGGCTTTTGTGAATCTGTTTAGTGTTTTTTGTGTTTTTTAAAGGAAAGAACTGCCATGAGTTTTGCTCATGCCTAAATCATTTCATGACTTTCCCACACATATTGTCCTTCCGTGATCTTACATCGAATATATCTGAGAAAACAATACACTTTTAAGGAAAAAATTCTGTATCTTACGATTTCTTCCTTCCTTGGAGAAGTGCTACTATGATAAAAATGTTCAATAAATTATCCCATCATTTCTTATAAATAGAAAATCTTCATACACTATCCATCTCTATTGAAAAACTCTAACATGTGTAGAATGCTGTATAATAATGTGACATTAGAAATCAAGGTACAAAATCACACATAGACAAAGAATACTATAGATCCTACTCAAGAAAAAAAGTCACAAAACACATTCTCATTTTTTATAAAGTGATAATGGCTCAATCTATCTTTTTTTTCCTTTTTTCGTGGTACCAGGGATCAAACTAATGACCTTGCACTTGTCAGGCAGGAGCTTAGACCTCTGAGCTATATCCCAGCCCTCAATCTACCATTTTTTAAACATAGGATCAAGATTGCACATGCCAACACTTAGTGACATATTAGCATTCATGTACAATTAGAAAACACCATTGTTTTATATTAATCTAAAAACACATTGGCATTAATGTATCAATATATTTCATTACTAAATACTTAATAAAATTTGAATAATGATTTCTGTAGAAGATTCATCCTGGCAATGTTAACTTCACCGCAGCCTGACACTGGTTGACTCACACTTCAAGCGCAACAGATGCATGCTATTGTTAGAGTATAATGTTGTCCTCGCACTACTCAGGAGTCACAACTCACTTCAGCTTACACAGTAAAATGGCAAAGTTCATACAGAGACTTACAGCAGTTTCCAAAACAATAATCCTATTATGCCTTCCCAACAATAAACTTAAAAATGGATAGCAAATAAGAGCTCTCATGAGCTGCTTATAAATACATTACATTAGGTACAATTATACTGAAAGTCAAGTTCGTTTGAAATTTTCTAAAAATGTTCTTGTCAGTTTTCATACAGTGTTTGTTGTACTGTGACATTTCTGTTTAAATGTGCACAGTGAGTTACTCGTCATTCAAATGTAGCAGCTGCTCCTTACAATTTTATTGTTAAGGCTCTTAACTGGCCAACTTCTTCAACTTCTAGAATTTCTTTAAAATTCTCAACAAGTCCCTTTGTAGTGATTTTGCTGACATTAACTATGTTAGCAGTAGTTGATACAGATTTAAAATTACACATGCCACTACCACCAACAGATGTAGGAGAAAAGGAAGTGAGGCCCACGTGACTTTGTAAGCCGAATAAAGAAAATCCCGTATAAAAAGAAATTTACCTCAAAAGTGTGAAAGTCTAATAATGTAGAAATAATTGGCATGTTTATGGTTTGTAATACTTCAAGGATCTCTTTGGATCCTGATAAGGATGTCAAATGGTTATTCGAAGAAATCAAATGAAAATTAGCCTCTTCTAACAAAAACTGCACTGAACATACCATTTGGGTTCTAGAATGCAAAGCCAGACTCAAAGCAACTGTCATAATCATTTCGATCTCCTCCATCACCATTTAATCCATCTTTGCCTTATTTGTCATTGATTTTTCGTTTTTATGGTCTGATAATACATGCCTCAACTATTAGAATTTTCTGTTTCTTCTTTAGTCTCAGAATTGTTAGCTGAATGTCACTGCTGCGCCATTTTTCCAGAAACCATTTTAATATCCCCCGATGAGGAATTTCTGTGCACACCTAGAACTTCACAGCAATCCAGCATGTTGTAACAGACTATGGGAACAAGTCCAAGGGCTCAGCTCCTTGTGTTTCTTTTCTCACTTTTCTCAAACAGCAAAACTCTTACTTTTTCATTTTACTCAGTCGCATGCTTCTTCTGATGCTGCACCCCAGTTCCTGTGTTAGACATTCCATTCCATGTGCCAAAGAGGAAGAGAATAAACCACGAGCTAAATATGAACTACACAACTGCACTGAAAGCGTATGCTTCCATGCGGCTTACATTACATCCATCTGTCATGGTTGTAGTATTGAAAGCCCGTGTCCTGGCTGGAAGATTACTTTCAGATCCCAGACTTCTCATAGTTCATTGTCAGGGACCATTCCACAGTCTCTTTCTCAACATCATAGTGAGAAACAGGATTTCTCACTTCTAATCTCCCTCAGGTTTATCAGGCTTTAAATCTGTCTTCCACTTCTGCCCAGAGCCAGGGAACCTTACTGCTTTCACAGGGTTCATGTGATTGGGTTAAATCCATCCAAATAATATACATATATCAAGGTTATTTTACTTGCAACTTTAAGTACATGTGCAAAATACCATCACAGCAGTGTCCTGGTTAATGTTTGATTGCCTAATAAGTGGATGGAATCTTGGGAAGAAAAGCACCTTTAGAATTCTTCCCACCACATTTGTATATTACTTCCATAATTAGAAAAATATGTATTTTAAAAGATCAAAAACTACACTGATGAATCACCACTGATTAAAACAAGGCAAAAAAGAAAACATTCACCTGAGTCAGGCAAAGTCATTTTCAAATCATCACTCATCCACATTTTTGTGTGTTTTAGTAGACATCTTATTTAACATATAGGCACAGCCTGAGTGGTGCCCATGCTAGTAATTCCAGTACTTGGGAGCTTGAGGCAGGAGGATCATTGTGAGTTTGAGGCCAGCCTGGGCTACAAAGTGAGCTCAAGGCCAGCCTGAATTGCAAAGTGAGTCCCTGTCTCAAAAAGACAAAAAAAAAAAAAAAAGCACTACAGAAAATAAATCAGCTGCCTGTTTTAAGGACTAAGTATGATAAAGTTTATAACTTCCCTAAGCAAAACCTAGGGTATGTTTCTCTAAAAAGCGATGCTCAATTGAGTTTATTGTAAATTTTGCATCAATTAAATTCCTGGTATTGATAAAACAAGTAAAAAAAGTCAACAGGACATACAGATGATTAAACAATAGGTAGATGATAGAAAATGGACATATGAAACACATAATAATATATTCTGATGACTTGCTGTCTACCTGTGTATCAAAATATCATAATTTAAAGTATTGTAGAAGTAAGTGTAGGGTTCCATCTGTATTATATCAATGCTGTTCTTACTGTTGGCAAGGAGGTTGGATGCAAAAAGTGTATGAGATGCTTCGTTATCCAGGCTATGAGTATTTCTTCTCAGTGCCTCGTAGCATGTGCCAAAACAGGCGATAAGACACCAAGGCTGAAATCAAACCAATCTCTTTCATAAAGGATTACAAATAGCTGTCATTTCAATTCCAAGACCACGGCTTCCATTTTTTAAATGAGTTTTTCTTGGACTGTGATCAACAATCAATGAAGGAAAGACACTGAAATGCCAAATAAATTCTCTGAAACATGATTTTCTAACTGGCAAACACAGGGCTGAGAAAATAGTGTAAAATACTCCACCTTATTTATCCATAGGAATAACTTCTACATATTCAAAATGAAATATTACCCGACAAGCTTTAAATTTATAATAGCACACGAGGAAGAGCCTTTAGAGAGACTAAACTTCTGTGCTCCATTTTCTGAAGTGTAAAGATTGACATACAGAGAGCAGAGAGGATCTGCTCAGTATCCCACATCTCCACTTGAGTTATTTGTAGAGCAGTGGAGTAGATAGAAACTTTCTGACCCTGAGCAAAGTAATAATTGGATCATTAATTCCCTTGGTAACAAGATACTTGTCTACTTTGGCCATTTCTTCCTCTAAGTAATTCACTACCAGCGAGGTTGGGCACATGGCCAAATTGAGAATTGAGAATGCCAGCCAGCACATGCATTCCTCTGTGCTCCTTCTCACCCACCTGAATCTCAGAAAGGGTCAACATATACTCACTAACACCAAAATATTATCTTTGGATTAGATCTGCAGTGTCAGTTTTATAGGCATAGCTGTGTGTTAGCAGAGAGGCAAAGGAATTCACTTTATCAATGTGATCTCATCAGGTATAAATTTGCTCAGTTAGGCGGGAAAATGGCTTATTTAAAGTGGAGTAAGTTTTTATACTAGTAGAAGTGGTGGGATGGGAATCGTAGGGGAACATCTTCCCAAGCTCACCGTTAGAGCATGCTGACATTTGGCAGGCTACAAGCATCCATGATTTGTATAAGCCCAGGCTTTGCCAGAGGGCAATGCTCTGGCAAGATTTCCTTCTGGACACATGCAAGTTCCCTCACGGGAAATGCTCCACAGCTAGTTATTTTGGATGAAGACCTAGCCATCAAATAGAGAAGGATCTTGTGGAGAGAGAAGTATACCACAACAGATGGAAGTGCCCGAAAAAGACAGCACTACGCATGGATCATGGCGACTTTTCTCAAATATAAAGAGTGATGAAAGTGAGAAAGAGCACATAATTATTACTATTTCCTCACATTAGAGCTTTTTGGAGTGTACCTCTACTTGTTAAGCATCCCTTCTTTTCAAGGTCCAGATTAAAACCTGTATCCTCTAAATTGTGTATCTCCTTCATGGTGATGACTTGCTGGGTTGGAAGAGAGAGCCAGTAGTGTTCTGAAGGTTTGAAACTGGCGTAGAGTACTTTCCTTCCAGCAGGGCCATAGCTATCGTAGTGGCCTTTAAGGTGCCATGATCTGTCCGGAAGTAAATAATGGTAGCTCACTGGCCAAATTAGAAAAAAAAAAGTATGAATTGAAAAAAGCTCTGCTTTCTTTTAGTGTATCAGAAACTATAAGACCATGTTGCTAGCATCCTAATGGTAAGAAAAAACAGATAATCTATACAACCAGAACTATTTCTTTATTATTCAGATTGCAATAGTAACAAAGCAACCAAGTGAACTATGCCTCCCAAACTGGGAAACATTTTTGAAGGGAGAATGAACACATTGACTTCTGTGTGGAAGAGGTAGCCAACATAAAGCATGCATAAGCTTTACACAGACGGGAAGGGCATCTGGGAATGGAGCAAAAAGGGAGGAAGAGGAAGAGAAGGACGGGTGTAAAGGATCAAGATGCAGTATGAATATGTACCAATTCCCCATGAGGAATGTATTTATTACATATCACAAACATATACTTATTATTTTTTTTAAAGTGGGTGAAAAAGTAACTGAAATTTTCATGGGTTCTTAAAGATAGATCTGCTATAGGTTAGTGATTGATTTAAAGTCCATAGAAAAAATCCAGACCAAGAGGGTATCTACGTTCACTCAGAAACTCTTTTCCTAGCTTCTATCAGTTGTTTACAAGAAACGCTGAAGACACTGGACCTAACACAGTACCATTTTCGGGCACTTCAAGCATGTGGGTGGTGATTTGTTGTCACAGGGAGACAGGAAGAAAAATTGCCTATATCCCTGGACATCTTTCTCATTCCAAATACAAGTCATCTGCCACAGGAGGAAAGGGAGAACTCCATACTGCTTCCAGAACAAGAGATAAGTCACACTGCTTCTGGATAAGTGGTAAATACTAATCCTATCTGCATTTGAGAAGAGTAGGAAATTCTCTGAGGCCAAGGAGATCAGCTACAGTGGCGGAAACTCTCAGTACAAAACTCTCTTCTATGTAATAGAGCTGGACGATACAAGTCTGGGACTGACTGCCAGTCAGAGGAGGAGCAGAAACGTTATGAAAGGCCCACCCCCGAGGCTCGTGAGCACAGTGTCTAAGACCAAGGGTGGAACTGGAGAACTGAGATCTGCCAGGCCGATAGCAAGCCTATCACTGCGTCACAGTAAACAGCGGTCCGTAGCTGAGGTAATGGAAGAGTAAGGGCAGAGGCCACTCTGCTGGGCATGCGCACAGGGAGTGCTGAAAGTTGAGGATAGAATAGGAACATTAGAAAAGAATTACAGCCCCACTTCAAGCCCCACACAGTGTCCAAAGCAGAGGCCCATCCCAAAAGGAAGGTGTCAGTCCTTTGAGGCACTTGTGGACAATGAAAGTAACTGTAGCAGCAATGAAGGTAACTGTAGCGTCCACCAAGCAGAAGTCTAACTCAAGTACTGTTTAGAGTCACTCAGAATCCCATCCTAACAGTATCACAAAAGAGTCAGTGTCATGCACATTTCTAGGCATACATAGAATTAGCTCATTAAGGAAATGTAAGTTAAAATTGAAATTATGTCACCACATAACGACTAGAATGGCTGCACATAAGAGGCCTGGCAATGGCAGATGCAGTTGAGGATGTGAAATGCAGAGAAATCTCAGAGATTTCTGGTGTGAACTTAGAATGGTTAAAACATATTGGAACATAGTCTGTCATAATCTCATAAAATTGAATATATTCATATCACGTGACCATGCAGCAATTTTCCCAAGTAAGGAAAATGAAAGTTTAAGTTCACACCAAAACTTCTACAGGCTGAACATGGTGAGACGTGCCATAGTTCTAGCACTGTGGGAGGCTGAGACAAAATGACCACAGGTTCTTGCTTAGCTTCAGTCACTTATCAAGGTAAAGTGACCTTATCTTAAAACCAAAAACTGAAAAATGGCTGGGGATGTAGTTCAGTGCAAAGGCACTGGGTTAAATCCCCAGCACCACAAGGAAGAGAAGAAATAAAAATAGTCTACAATTTGTATCTGACTTACCATACCATAATTCATGGGAGAAAGGAGGAAATGGAGGAAAATCAAGTTCAGAGATAAGAAAGAATTTGGGGGAGTGATGGAAATATTTTCTGCCGTGACTATGGTTGTTATATGACATTTGTCAAAAACTCATCAAATGCTACACACGCAAAAGGGGGAATTCTACTGTAGGTAAACGTTACCTCAATCAAATTGACATTTAAAAAGTAGAAATAAGAATGAGAATGGAGAGTAAAGATGGGGAAACTAAAGTGTGAAAATCTCATGGGATAAACTTAGATGTGATTTATACCTAGCAGCTAGCTACAGCTTCCAGCTTGCTAGAATTACACCTTTTACTGGGTTTCAGGGATTCACTGCAACTTTTATGTGGTGCCACTGACTCTTGGCAGAACCATTTCAGGAGCAGTTAGCGAGGCTAACAGAATGGGCAGAGGGAGTCACAGTTATCAGTGAAGCACCGGGCATATGTTTGTAATCTCACCCTTTCCTAAATTCCTGTCTTGCTGGACTTAATTTAAATGTATAGCCACCAGATACTTCACAATAATCTCTCAGTATCAGACACTTTTCATTATTTTAGCTAAGAGAATTTTATTAATGCTTGATGCAATCTAATGTTAATGCATTCATATGAATTTTCCTATGAATAAATTCATAAATATGAAAAAAGTCATATCCTCTGTCCTAATTTGTATTTAAACCATAACAATTTATCCCAAGCATCATTCAGGCAGTGTGTTTGCTTATGTATTGACTATTCCAGGCTTTGCTTGGGTGTCACTTTAACCACCTGATTCTTGCATTGAATAAATTTGTCAAAGCTGTCATTTTTATATTTCCTGTTATCTTACAAAATTAATGGAAACAATACACAATTTTTGGTCATTTGTGTCTAAATAATTGGACTGCTAAGTGGTTAAAGAAGACAGTTAAAATTTTCAGTACTCTGATAATTCTATTATGAGGTCTTAATGTCTTCAGTGAAACAGTAAACATTTTGAAAAATTTACTTATGGCAGCATATTATACACTAGGTGATCCATACAAATCATCATACAACGTTTTGCAGAACATTTTACCTTAACAAATGAGGAAACTGAAACAAGAAATATTAAGTAACATTATCTATGGTCATACTAAAGCCATTTGCATTTGATCCCTCTGTTTGTGAACTTTTTATCTTGCCATTGAGCCCTAACACGGGTCTAAGGGATAAAAATTTCTCAGGAATATCATATTATTTCTGCAGATAAGAAATACTTTGTTAACAACCTAGGGCAAACTTTTTAACAGAAGAGACACTTAACTCTGACAGATGGTTAGCAATTTGGCCAAGGTTACAGGGTCACACGTTGAAATAGCTCAGGTGGAAGCTAGATCTCATAAATCCTAATCTAGCAGTCTTAAAATTTCTGGCTTTTGAAAAATCAAAGGTCACTCAAGAAGATGCTGATAAGACCAAGGGGATAAGTTTGATTCCCATATAACTATTGAACTGTTCACCTTAGGAAAAGTACTGAAGTGTCTGTAGGTATCAGGGAAATCAGGTAAGGAAAACAACCAGATAAAGACCAAGCACCAAAAGAAACTCTGCATTCACATGTTACTGAGGCTAAGTCAATGAAGCTGCCTTCATCATAGCTCTATATCCATCCACCTAACAGCTACACTATACCTTAGCAATAAGAGCTCAAGGAGCCCACAGGTAGAATATAACTAGATCATTTAAATGACTGCTTTTCCTTTAGCAGGTTAAATAATGAGTCTTCCCAAGAACTGCTTATGACAAGTTAGATATCTAAGACTTAGTAGACTTTCTCTGTGAAATCTGTGTCATTAATTTTAAGGCAAGAGTGGTGGCTTCATTGAAATCAGTAATAATATTAATTTTTAGTGATCTCTTCCCATAAGCCATATACCATACTCTATATATTTATTTGTATATCTGTCTTTGTGACTGTATGATGCTAGCTCCATTATTACTGTACTATTATAATTGAAAAAAAGGGAAGCAGAAAGAATCTAAGTAGTCTTCTCAAAATCACATGTTAAGAAGAGATAGCCAGGCAAAGCCTTCAGATTTCATATTCCTAGTCATCACACCAGATCTGAAAACTTCTTCTACCTCTATAGCACATGTGAAGGGATATTCAATTGAACTTCAAAATGAGTGGTGCTCATTTAAACCTATTCTGAAATATTTTCCCTCTTTAGTCAGATTTTCAGCTTTCCAGTAGAGACAGTTAACAGGCTGTTGCTTATAGAACCGTCCTGCATAAGTACAATGAATCAGACACACAAGCTCAAAGATTGCATGGTTTCTCTCACAGGAGAAATCCAACAGAGCAAAACACAAGACAGATAATAAGACAGAGGTAGGTAGACCTTCTTCAAAAGCAAAGGGGACCAAGAGATAGCGGGAGGAGGCAGGAAGAAAGAAGTGTATGGGAAAAGAATTAAGACATGTGATGCACATGTACCATTGCCCCACAAGGAATGTAATCACTTGGTGCTGCAAACATGGTCTAACAAAAAAAAAAAAAAGGATTTATATGAATTTATGTTTTATGGAAACTTGATTGTGGTGAGATAAGAAACTTACTCTTACATGGCTCTGTTACGGTTTACATCCTGGTGTCCCCTCAAAGCCTCGTGTGATCAGAGGTGAGGATTTTGGAAGGTGATCAAATCATGGCCGCGCTATTGTTCTTCAGTGGATACCTATACTGATGAGTTCAGTAGCTCAATGCTTATTTGGAGGTGAGGCCTCGTGGAAAGGGGTAGGTCAATGGGGCCGTGACCCAGAAGGGTGCATCTCTTTCCCTGGCTTCTACCTTTTCTCTCTGCTTCCTGGCCTTCATGACATGAGTAGCTTTGCTCCACCAGGCCCTCTCTCCCCACTGTTTGAAATATAACTGTGAGCCAAACCTCTCTTCCTTAAAGTTGTAGAAGTCAGATATTCTGGCCCAGTGATGAGAAGTGACCAAGAAGGATTTTGATACCAGAGAAGTAGGGTCATGTTCATGAATATACCTGACCAAGTGGTTCCAAAGTCTTTGGAACTGGTTCATAGGAGCCATTTAGAAAGGTTTAATGATACCTTCTAGAGAAGTCCTGGAATGCTGTAAGCCACACTTGATGGCAGATTATGGATAAAGCTCAGAAGATAATAATGGTGACTGAAATGCAGACACTACAGACCAGGCTCAGGAATTTTCAGCTGATAGCAATAATTCAATCAGCAGTTAAACTCTAGGCCAGGTATATTATGCAACATCAAAAAATTTGTGTACATTCTATCCATGTCCAAAGGCTTTGTGGGAGACTGAGGTCAAGAGCATAGGACTAAGTATTCTGGTGAAGGAAATTTCAAGGTCACTCAACTTTCAGAATGTGGCATGGGTCCTTCTGGTTGCTTTCAACACCAAAAAGCAAACAGACAGACAAAACATCATGTGTAGTTTGGAGTTTCACCAGTGAGGAAACACTTGCAAACTTGGAGCCAAGGAGAGCAGGGTTGCTAAAAAGATTAAAACATACTTTGCATTAAGACTGTATGAGTGATTTCTCCAAGGCTTCTTGGGAATCAGCAAGACTCTACTTCACTGGCTTAAGGGTATAAATGGGTAAAGGAAAACTCCTTCGAAAGGCTTTACTTTGAGAAGAGAGTTCCAGTGCACCCAGTTCCAGGAAGACTGCCTAAGGAATTGGTTTCCTGTGGGACTTGTTTCACAGTGCTCAGACATCAAGGCACTCCGTGGCTTCTGCAGCAATGATACAAGGGTCATGGCTACTGCTCAAGTTGGAGATAGATCTTGGCATCAACCACATGGTGCTGTTTTATGGGCATACAGAATGCACATGTGGTGAGGTCAGTGAGGCTTCTACCCAGATTTGTGTCTTGGAGACAAGGACTGTGACTGTGAGCCAAAATAAACCTTTACTACATTAAAAAAAGAACTAGCTTCAGGTTCCAGAGCCGATGCATGCAAGTTTTTTTCTTTGTTCGTTTTTTTGACTATGATTTGATTTCTGGCTCTGTCACTTGCAGATTGGAATCTTGGATAAGTTGCTTAATTATCTCAGCCTCGGTTATTCAGCAACATAAACAATATAATTTTATTAACCTTGTAAGATTGCTGAGTGTATCTTGCAGAGTCCTAATATGATACACCCTCAAAAGGAATGATCGAAGCAATCCAACAATAGACTATTTACAAAGTATGAGCATAGCTCAGAGAAACCAGTAAAAATTGCTAGCTTAACGTAATGGAGCATGGCTGTAATTCCAGCATTCTGGGAAACTTTCACAGAAGGATGGCAAGTTCAAGTACCACCTAGGCAACTTAGCATCTTAGTGAGACCCGTTTCAAAATAAAAGTAGCAAAAAGGAAGCCAGGAATATTGCTCAGTGGCTCAGTGCCTGCCTGGTAAGGGCATGGTCCTGAGTTTGATTCCTGGTGCCAAAAAAAAAAAAAAAAAGATAAAAGGGTCTATGATATAGCTCAGTGTCACAGTGCCTGCCTGACAAGCACATGGTCCTGAGCTCGATTCCTGGTACCAAAAAACAACAAAAAAAAGAAAGAAATAGGAAAGGGCTGGGGATGTACCTCAGTGCCAAGGCCCTGGGTTTAATTTCCAGTACCAAAAAGAAAAATTCCTAGGAGTGGTCAGGGGGCCATATCACTCCTAAGTCTAAAAGATCAAAGAGGAGGAGCTATAGGAACCCAAATAAAATATCCATTTCTGTAGGTGCGATGAGGCTGGAAGCTCTAGTTCATGTATATCACCAGATTTTCTGGATGATAGGGGAGACACTCATGAAAGTAAATTGTCTGTCTTGCCCTAATCTTCTGCCTCTCATTCACTGAACCCAATAGAAACTGGAGGCCAGGTGAAACACAATGTTTCAACAAATACAAGTCCACCTCGTCAGGCACCAGGTAAAGAAAAATGAAGATTAGATCCAGAGAACTTACTGATAAGATGTGGAGATGAGTAATTCTGTGAAATGCCTGCAAAGCAACAGGGGTTAAATAATTATTCTTTCCCGCTAGTGGTCACCTATTGTTTCCACCTACTCTGCACTGTCCCTCTTTCTTTCGGTAATAGCACTTTCCCCTTGGTAAATACATTCACCCCAGGATAGTAACAGGGCCGTGTGAAAATGTATCAGTGTTTGCACATTTCATGTTCATGGAGACACTGCAGCTTACTGGTCAGAAGCATGGTCTCTGCCATGAGAGTACTTTGGTTCTGCATACTAGTTCCTTGGATTACTAGCTGAGGATTTGCACATATTTTCATCACCTTTGCTCTCATTTCTGTATAAATGGATCCTAATCCTAATAGTGACTTAATAGAATGTTTTGGAAGATTAAATTATTCAAAATATATATGTACTTGCCATAGTGACTGGATAAAAAGAAACGAGCATGCGTGTGGGGCTTCTCTAATATTCTTCCAGGTGACTTTGCTAATGTTGGCAATCAAGTCATCCACCCACTGCCTCCTTTCCCATTGCGTGCACATGTGGCTCAGGTTAGAACAATCTGATGTTTTTCTCCTGAGAAGTTGGATTCTACACTGAATGTTGCAAGGTTAAAGTGAACTCCGTTTGCTAAGGTCACTCTGATGCCTAGGCCCTGATATAACTGCGAACTATTCCTCACCACACAATCCTTGGAACTTCCCTATACCTTCAGACCAGTCAATTATTTCCTTTGTGTTAACAAATTATTATTTTAAAACAAATATCAGCTTTAATGTGATACTGTTCTCATAGGATATAATTCACACATTATATATATACATATATGCATTAAATTTTTTATATATTCATAGAGTTCTGCAACCATCTCTATAATCATTTTTGAAAGCAATGGAGATTTTATTGTTATTTAATATTGTATATTTAATGTTGGGGAAAATCTTATTTTTATTTGTTTCTTCTTCTAGATTTTTATTTTTATTAGTTCATATTTGTGCTGTATAACAATTACGTCCATCATGGAGAGCTGGTACATGTAGAGAAAATTAGAATACATTCACAGCTCCCAAAATACTCTCCACTCCCCTCATTCAACTAAACCCTTATTGCCAGCACTTGGTGCCCACCAGTGTGTATTCTATTCTCATAGATTTTGTTGACAAAGAGAGAAAGGAAAATCAATGTGAAAAAAGTAATGCTTTCCACAAATGATATTGGGACAACTGAATGTGCAGTGCAAAATAATGAATAACAAAACTGAATTCAAAGTGGATCAATGCTCTCAATAAAGCAAGTAAAATCACAAAACACTTAGAAGAAACTTGTGAGTGTGTTTTTTTTTTCTTTGATTTAGGAGTTGCCCACTATCCTTTCAATAATATCCTTTTGAAGTTTATCTAAAATTGTGTTTGGTTTTGTTTTCACTGTTTGCTTGCTTGCAACTACAGAATTGAGAGTCCTCTACTCTGGTCCTCTTACATTTAGAAAATAATGTCACAGATAATATATGGATTTTTTTTTCTCCTCAAAACCACTCCCACTCCTACACAAACCACACAAAGATGAATGTATAGCATGAGTACACTAGAACATGATGTCTTAGTTTAAAATTGACTGATTCTAAGAATACCTTTATGAGGATCTTCATCTGCTAAGTGATAACTGAATAGCTTCTTGGGTAAAAGAATTTCCAAGGGTGTTCATCGAATTCTTATTTCATAATGAAATTTTTATACCATTTCCCAAAACTTTGAAGAACATTTTTCTACCTTTGTAGGAGCAGACCAGACTTCCTAAGTTGTTAGTCTGAGTTTACCATCCTTACTGACATACATGCAACAATTTTTTAGTTTAAAGACTGAAAAAACTAACAAAACAACCATGAAGACAAAATCTAAAGAACACAAAAACAACAAAAACGATACATGACCTCAAAACAAAATAATAGGAATTAACAATGGCTGCTGTATTACATCCTGTTATCTTCAACGAAGTTGCTCAGTCCACCAGAGGTAAGAGTGTATGATTGATCAAACAGTCAAAGACAGTAGCAAGTAATAAAAAAAAAAACATTGGAAACGATGCAGAGCTTCTCCATACAAGATGGTAGGAGGTCAACAATGGTGCTTATAGGGCAAATTGTTGTTTTCAGATCAGTCATTCTGATTACCAGATTCAAGAGTGCAAAATTGGTCAAGAAAAAAGAAAATTTTAAGCATTGACTGTTCCTTTCAATAAACCACAGACATCAGCAATACACCTATCACAGCTATCCTTGTATATACATATAAACATTGTTTTTCATTTTTAAAGAGAAAAGAAAAGAAAAGAACAAAAACAAATACATAAAAACAGCATAGAGAACAGTAAAAATGATACAGAATTTCAAAACATGGTAATAGGATATTAGCAATGATTGTTATATTACATAATATTATCTTCAGAATGGTTGCAGATATACTCAGATATAAGCATGCAAGACTGATCAAACAATTGCACGTTAACAGTTCCTTTCAATAAACCAACAGATCTTAATAGTACAATTATCCTAGCTATCCTGTGTATACATATACATATATTTTTCCTCTTCCTTCTTTCTTTTTCCTCTCCCCTCCCTCATCCCAGTTGCTCCTTCCTATTATACCTTTCAGATTCTATTTACTCTTTCAGGTTCTTACAATAGGGAGGAAATATGATGTTTACACATGTGAGGCTGATTTATTTCACTTACGAGTATAGTCTCTCGTTGAATCCACTTATCTATAAAAGCCTCTATTTCATCTTTCTTTATAGCTGAGTAATACTCTATCGTATAAAAATACCACACTTTTTATCCATTCCTCAGTTGATGGACATTTGATTTGTTTCCAAGATTCAGCTATTACAAATTGTGCTGCTGTAAACATGGGTGCATAATCCAAAAATGGGCATCTGAGATGAATACATACTTCTCACATGAAGAAATGCAAATGGCAAAAAAATACATGAAAAAATGTTCGTCATTAGTCATTTGAGAAATGCAAATTAAAAGAACACTGAGATCTCATCTCACCCCAGAAAGAATGGCTATCATCAAGAAATCAACCAATAACAAATACTGGAGGGGCTGTGGGGAAAAAGAAACCTTTATCCACTGTTGGTGGGAGTGTAGACTGTTGCAACCACTGTAGAAATCAGTCTGAAGATTCCTCAGTAAACTAAGATTAGAGGTCCCATTCAACCCAGCTATTCCCTCCTGAGTATTTTTCTAGAAGAACTGAAAACATCACGAGATGCTGCATTTAGGCTTAAGAATAAGCAAAAGACTTGACTAGGTCTACAATGCTAATCTTAGTGGTTATTTATCTAGTCATCTCTGCCAGTGCTTTAGCCTGCATTTTTGAAGAACTTAAGTCAAAATGAGAAAAAATTAATGTTAGCAACTTGTTCCTTTTGGCACTGTGGCCATCAAACATGATGTAAAGATCAAGACAAAACTGTTATAAATTATAAAATATAATGAGAAATGGAATTAAAAGAATTGATCACAAGCAATACTGGTGACTTGCCATTTATTAATGGTCTATTAAGCATTTCAGTTTTATCTTGGTGAAAAAATTAACTTTACCAATAAAGTAAAAAAACGAACATCCTTTACAAATATGGACCCATATGTGTTTCTGTGTGTCCCTTTGGTGAGAGGAAGAGGAGGATGTACAGAAGGAAGAAACCAACTTGTTACTCTTATCACAAATACTACCTTTTTATGACTAGGAGGTCAAGGTTAAATATATGTATTCATGGGTATAAAATAGACTGATCTAATGAAGATGGTATGCACTGATGTAATAATAAATGGTAAAGTTCTTTAACTGCAAATAGCCAGAGATGTTCATTAAATTGAATAACAGAAAATGCAAATTATCAACCTCATAAAATGAATGGAAGAGCGTGCTCGAGTTTGCTGAGAAACTTTATTACAACCTCAGAATAATCAAATAATTAAATAAAACACAATAGCAATGCGTTCTGTTGTACACAGTGGAAGATGTATAGTTTCAACCAGTTGCAGGGATCAGGTTTCCTCTGAGCAAGCCAAGTCAACAGCACGCTTCAGAAAACATCTTTCTGACCTTGTAGAAGAGTGAATACAGATTCTTTTCAAGTAAGAAAAAACACAGATGTAAAGGACAGCAAAGAATTCACCAATATCCATTTGAAACAGAGAACAAGTTTGCTGTTATTAAGTGTAAGTAATAAGATAGGTAGGGATGTCAGGTAATACATCAACATGCATGGGAACAAGATGTGTGTGCAAACACAAGAAATAAACTAACCTTTTCCTCTCCCGCATTTTCACTCATAGGACTTGCTGCACTGAGTCATTTTCCTTTACCTAAGCCTGAAACGCTGCAGTTTTCATGCCTCAGCCCCAGATTGTGCGAAGGATGCCTCTATGCACAGTTACCATCTCTGCACAGTTAATTTCCATGTGTACAATTCCAGCTCGGAAATTTCTTCTCAACACCAGAACAAGTCTTCTTCTGGGTCCTGCGTGTCTTTACATGATTAATACAAAGTCATATCAAATTCACTGTGTCACAATATTAAACCCACAGTCTTCTTCCCCTAATCTACACCTCTAGTAACCCCATTTCTGTAAAAGTCACCATCCCATTCATCCATTTGTGGAAGTTACAGATCTAAGGATGATCCTTGGTATTCCCTCCTCATTTAGGCACTACAGTTCATTCAGTAGTGACAGAAACACAATTTGAACCAGCATATTGATTTCTGGCCTAGTACTCCTGCATGATACTCTAAAGAAAAGGACCCTAAAGGCTAATAAGCAAGAGGTTAATAGATCTAGAAAGGAATCAAGCCAATCTTCTTTATATATAGTCAGTAGTATTTATTCATAATGTAGTCCCAGAGGGAAGGGGAAGGGATTGTGTACTAAAGTAAAATTGAGAAAACTGGGAACAATTCTTGTAGTGTTAATTGTTAATTTTAACGTGCTAAAATTTCTTAAGTATTTCTCATCTTCAAATTTAATTGTTTATTATGACATTATATAGTATTGAGTGAGACTTTTCCTATTTCCCCGGAATGGCAACCTGGAATCTAGAGCAGAATACAAACCAGCCATCAGAACTCTGTATTATTAAAATACCTACTAACAACTGTGGCCAGATACGTCACAGAGGCCTCGCTAAATTAGCAAGTGTTTGTGTGTGTTGTTCGGTAACAGCACTCATCATCCCCACATCCTTCCTCCTCCTAGCTTGTCAGTAAGCTTAAGAGTACCGGAGAAGGCAGAGCAAAGGAAGTAGAGTCCTGCAGAATTCCTGCAGAAGAGATTGCCTTGTGTGCAGACATCAGCCAGCCAGAATGTGCTCTGGGTTTGCTACTGAATAAGGGGCCTGGGGCCTCTTACTGCAGTAGACTTGATTCCTGTATTTGTTGAATTATGGAGAGCAAGAAATTGAAAGGCTGAGTTGGATGCTTCAGAAGAGCATTGCTTTAGGAAGAGGCAGAAGCGGGAGACATGAGGTTGGTGACTGGTTGCCAACAAATGGAGAAGTATTTGAGGATTTCATCAGTATTTCTCAATGGAGGAAGGCACGCATATGGGGATATTACTATTCTCAAGAGATTGCCCACACACTGAAGAATTTTAATATATCTGATCCCTGGACACTAAATGTTTCCTCAGTCACCCTGACAATCAATACGGCTCCCACGCATTTGGAGAAACTCCCTGGGTGGTAAGGCAGAAGCACACAGTTGGAGAAGCACTTCCTCATGCTCTGCATTAGGGAGCTATGTGAATAAATAAATGCACTGAGCTCCTACAAAACTAACCATGAGGCCCTCACCAAGGGAGCCAGCATTTTAAAGTGTTTCTTGCAGATAATCTTGAGAGTCAGGCAGAGTTAGCAGAGAAGCAGAAATAGCCACCTGCAGCAACAACAAAAACAGACTACAATCTCAGTTGAGAAGAGAGAGAAATTTTTTCACGTGCCCAACTACATCCATCTTCTGTCGGCCTAGGCACACCAGTAGGCCTTGTAAAAGGAGAGAAGAAGTAGTTATGTGAGATGCTGCCCCCCCACTTCTCAACAACCAGTGTCCCAGTATCAGTGCAGGAGGGAAAGGAAGGAAAGGAAAATGCAAGTTAAAGAGAGACTGAGATTGATGCTGAAAACTATATTGTTTTAATAACAAAACATGACCAGAGAGTTATGAACCCTGCCCAAGACTTCATCAAAGGACAAGAAAATGAGAGTCAATAAGAGTGATAAAAGACAGTGACTAGAGAAAAAATAAAGTGCATCTCATGTTAATTTCCAATGAGTCCAGATGCCACACAAAACTGACTGCAATGCATTTTTATCACTCCGTGTATTTCCTTAATTTGGTTCTTTTCCTTCAGATTTGAATACAAAGTTATTAGGCTGAAGCCTGATTGAAGCAAAACTGTATATTTTTTGAGTGACTACTATTTTTATTTTACCTCAATTATATTAATTTTACGAGACCCATACATCAGTGTGTTCAATGCTCTATTAACTATTCACTTTATTAGTGAATGAGAGCAAAGTAAAATAGATATGAAACTCTACAATAACCATCAAATAACTGTACAATAAACCCCAATGTTCATTAGTAATTACAATATTGTTCAAGCTGAACTGCTGTCTGACTGGAAACAGCACTGTGCCAGAGCTCACACTGCTAGTATTCATTTCTCAGTTTTTTATATCAGCCTAATCTTGAGGCATGATACACAGCTTAGGGACCTAAGAGTAAAATACAGAGAAATGTGAATTAATATTTAATTAATATTTAAATTAATATTTCTTTTTTTTTTTTTTTTTTTTTTTTTTTTTTGGTTTTTCTCTTGTACCGGGAACCGAACTCATGACCTTGCGCTTGCCAGGCAGGCACTTTTGCTGCTGAGCTAGCCCACAAATTAATATTTCAATCTCTTTCTTATACAATCTATACCCTTCAAATTGATGATATTGTCTTTATATTTCAAAACTTTAATGTTTTACATTTTTAAAATTTGACAAATTGATGCTATTACAGGTCTGATTACAATGATAAGCCCTCTCTAAAAATGCACATGCAGGCAATTTTCGTTATAGCTATAAGTCATGGAGGAGTGTCCAAACTATTAAGTTATCCCAGGTAAAACAGACTGGTTTTTACCCTGATGACAGCACTGATATTTCTCCCGTCTCGTATACTGTTCTTACAATGTAAGGGTGAGGCTCTGCCACTCAGAGATTAGGACTATGTAATTCTTCATGTAAAGCTTTGTAATAAGATTAACTAAGCAAAAGAATAAATTTGTGCTCCTATTTCACATCATATGCCAATTTCATTTAATGGATCAAAAGCCTACATGTAATAGTCAAAAAATGTAAAATTCTTCAAGGAAAACATACATGTGATCTTAGAACAGGCAATTGGTTTCTTAGATATGACAAGTAAAGCATGAGCAACCAAAAGGAAACACACACATGCAATAAAAAAAAAATTTGAAGACTTCCGAGTTAAAGGGCACAATCAAGAAAGTAAAAACATAATATATAGGATAGAAAAATGTTATAATTATTTATCTAGTATTTCTAGTGCATACAATTTAAGATGCAATCATTAAAAAACAAATGACAAAAGATATATATAGACATGCCTCCAAAGAAAATATAGAAATAAGCACTTGACAAGATGTTCAACTTTATTTGCATCAGGGAAATGCAAAATCTAAACCACAGCATGTCCTATCCCCTAGGATAGGTACAACCAAAAAGACAAGAATTATTAAATATTGGAGAGACTGGGGAGCAATGTGAACAGTTGCGTATTGTTAATGGAACTTTAAAATGGTGCAGCTACTTTGGAAAAGTCTGTGAGAAAAAAGCAGAAAAGTAAACTCAAAGAAAGTATGTGCAAAAATATAATTATTACTATTATTATTATGAAATGAAGAAAAGAAATACATAACCTATATAAGTTTTATAAAAGATAGTACAATGAGGAGTTAGTTTATGGACAATGAACAATAAAATTGTTTAACCAGATATCTAGTTGGTTTTTCTCCGGTACCGGGAACCGAACTCACGACCTTCCGCTTGCCAGGCAGGCGCTTTTGCCGCTGAGCTAAATCCCCAGCCCCAATTTAACCAGATATCTAATGAGACTGTTTAAATAAATTTTTCACTGCAATTATCAGTAATGAGAATTGAACAAATTTTGTAAATACTGGACAAGTTTTTTTTTTTTTTTTTTTTAATTTTTTGAAACAGGGTCTCACTATGCAGTTCAGGCTGGCTTTGAACTCACTTGGTATCCCAGGCTTCCCTCAAACTCATGGTGATCCTCTTGCCTGAGTTGTCTGAGTGCTGGGATTACACATGTACATCACCACACCTAGCTGAAGAAGTGTTTTTGATTAGTTTTATGCCAATATCTTCTTTGGAAAGTAGATATAATGAAAACAATTTAAAAACACCAAAATAATAATAACCACAAAAATAGCCTAAATATTATGGAACTATTTAAAGATATTTAATTGATATGAACAACTCCAATCTTACAAATCTGCACCAGAAAATGAAAAAGCAAAACACTAAAAGCTGGGCATAGTGGCACATGCTTATAATCCCAGCACTCAGGAGGTTGAGGCAGGAAGATTGCATTAATTCTAAGCTGGCCTGGGCTACATAGTGAGATCAAGGCTAGCTTGGACTACAAAGTGAGACTCTGGCTCAAGCAAACACACTCAAAAAATAAAATTAGAAAGAACACATCCCAATGCTTTTGAATGTGCAAATGCGAAATTCCAATAAGGAGGTAAAGGAAAAGAAAAAAATATCAGTTTCACTTGTAACACAATATAAAAAGCATAACCGAAATATTAGCCAAATAAATAAAGCAATGTAGTCAAAGATTATAAAATTGAAAGAAGAAATAAATGATTATATATTTACCACAGAAAGGCAAAGTTATAATATTATTAGAGAATTAAATATTGTAAATCAGCCTACTAAAAATCAACAGCAAATCTTATGGCCATTCCAGTAAATGAAGAAAAAGCACTTGATAAAATTCAGCATCCACTAATGATTTTAGAAATAATAATTCTCTCAGCTAATTAAGAATTTTTTAAAATTCCCTTAGTTTGACAAAGGGATATGCAAACAACCGAGGTAAACATGCACTTACTGCTGAAATGATGAACTGTTTCCCTGTGAGAACACAATTCAGACATTGATACCTGAGATTAGAACCTATGTTCAACGTTTTCTTGGGTGATTTAGTCAGCCCAGAAAGAATGAAAAAGGAACCGAGGGATGGGGATTGTGAAAAAAGTAAACAAATTTATTACACTTCTGTGTTTAGACAATTCTAATGAGTCTACAGATAAATTATTAGAATTAATGAGAGTGCCGCAAATTGTGGGGAAAATCAATATCTAAAAATTAATTCTCCCCTCTCTCTTCTTTCCTTCTTTTTTTTCCTCTTTTTCTCCCATGCACACAGTGGAATACTGCATAAACTACAGCCACGTATCAAATTTATTGAATCATTTCACAAAACAAATGGAGAGTGAAAAAGTAAGATATGATACAAAATATTCCATTTAAATAAAGGGTAAAGACTGCTAACTCTTAGCTATATATAGGCACGCAAGCATCGAGGGTTGGCTCACAAAGGAAAACCATAAATGCATATATTTTAATATTTGTGAATTCCTCTAAATGTGTTGTATATACAGTAAAAAACAAAAGGTCTCAAAATAACTGATGCGTGAAACATGGTAGCAGTGGAAGATGGTCAGGTATATTTCTGTGTTGTTTAAATGAATCACAAAGGTATGCATCGTGTATGGAAACTGTAAATATCAATACAGATTTTTAAAGTGGTAAAACTACCTAAAATTATTTGTGCAACTTTTAAAAGAGAAATAAGACATTTCACAGTGAAAGATTTCCAACAAATAGAAGCAAAACAAACAAAAAGCTGAGACATTTAATGGCCTGTAGGTAGGTGGATAGAGCCAGAGCAAAGGGTGGAGGTCTGGCAACCAGTCTGAGCTCTCTGGGATCTGATCTCTGAAAGGCTAGCCTTATACCAGTTAAATGTGGCCTGACATCCCGCACACTGAATCACATGACTGTATTCTTTTTACTTTGACCCTGGTGCACAGATTATGACTTAAAGCCCATCAAGGCTGGTAATAAATTCCACAATTATTAGCAATTCAGACTACTGAGAGCCAAAGAATTGATGAGACAAGGAGGAAAGGTCTGCCCCTTAACCAAAAGCAATGCATTCAAGTCACCTTCACGGCAATTTTCTAGGGCAAACCACAGCCCATGCATTTCTATGTGGTTAATGAGTAGTGCAAACCTCTTGGAATGTTCAGAGACCCTTTTTCTTTGCACACAATTAGGGTAAAATAAAATGTGCACATTAACATTGAGTGGCATTCTTCTGGGGTTTTTTTCCTCCTCACATCATGCATGAAAACCAAAGACCCCTTTGTCATAATAAAGTCTAAATTGCTTAAGGTAAAAACTGGCATTTTTTTCCTCGGATAAATTACCATGGTTCTTGAGAAATCCCAGAAATCATTAATGCCAAGAATGGAATATTCAACTTCAAAATTCATTGCAGAAAGCTAGTAGGGAAATTTAAGTTCAGAAGAGGTAATACAAAAGACAAGTGGTAACCATTTAATTTGGCAATTAAACTTTAAAACATACAGGTTTTCTCATCTTTAAGGAAATGGACAAGCTTTCTAATGCATTTCAGAGTTAAGTTAACTTGCACAGTTGGCATGGATGTGGTACTGTACCAAAGGACATCTT
>NW_004955539.1:1947238-1977602 GCF_000276665.1 Chinchilla lanigera | reverse complement strand
ATGTTTCCCTCCTTTTATCCTTAAAATAAAAAAAAAATAAATAAATAAATAAAATGAAGAAGCTAATTCTTGTTTCAGAGGCTACTGCGAAGTTCAAAGCCTATGTAGTGACTCTCAGATGGTATCTGGTATGCTGTGAGCACATATTCAATTTAAATTATTGTCATTCATGTTTCAACAGATATTTCATGCTTAATATATTACTGTCTGAGCCACCACTCCCCATTAGGGACTAAAAATTTTTTATTTTCATCTAGCTGTTTATATTATATGGACAGCCAAAAGAGGTCTTGCATGTGAATTTACTTCAGCTTCTGTTCATTGATTACTTAATTCAGGAAATCAAAAAGATACAGCAAGAATATGAAATTAAAAGTATCATCAAGCAATTGATAAGCACCTAGGCCAGGCCCAGAGATGGTTTAAGAAATAAAACACTACCTATGTTATTGACACATCTTAAAGATATTCCTCGGAGAGAGCGCAAATCCTCACTCTACAGAAATATAATGCACTCCAACATTCCAAGAAAATAGATGCTGTGCTACAAAGTATCATGTCTGAATCCCCTACACTATTTAAGGGATAAAAGTAGAAATGGAAAAAGATAAAACTAAGTGGCTAGACAATGATGGGAAATGAAAAAAGTCCAGAATAGGTACAGTACTCTAAATGTCACATTCATTTCAAAGATGAACTAAGTAGTTAAATTATACACATGTAGCATTAGCATCTACAAAAATGTTCAGTAGAATGAGGGATTAATATAAGGAAATGATCACGTGGAAAATGTAAGTTGAAAATCAATATAAACTATGATATTTTACTCCCTTTACTTAGAAGATGGATACTTTTGTGTGTATGTATGTAAATGTGTGTGCAGGATATTCAAAAGGTGTGTAAACTATTACTTTTGTCTGTAAATTGTTTGACTTCTTAAGAAAATAAGCACATTTTCATTTTGTCAATTTAAATTAAACCACTCCACACATCCCAATCCTATAATATATAACATCTCAATAATACCTAAAAATATAGGTAATCTATTTCATTCGGCTTAAAAACTATATTTCTTGGATACTGAAATAGGTATTCCAGAAAATGTGATTTGAAACCAGACAGGCAACAATAATTTCCATTAAAGGTGCATGACTGAGACAGGAGATAAAATTTGGACGACCATGAAAGCCATAGACATAAACATGTGGTTAAACTGAGAGAATATGACTTACTGCAAGTAATGTCATTAGTTGAGAGTGCATCTATAGAATTAACTTTTGTCTCCAAAATTTAATAATGCTGAATAGTTAAATGAACTGCAGATGAAATGAAAATTTGTCGTTTTCCTCTTTGATTCATTAATTGGTTTGCTTATTAGTCTGCCAAAGATGTACTGAGTCCTTACAGTGTTCCAGACCATATAATGAGCACAGAAGACACACAGAAGAACTACCTCATGCCTTTTCTTGTGCTTACAAACTTCAGAGTCAAGTCGAGGCTCAGGGATTATGTTGAGCCAGAGACGAAGGGACTTGCTGACTGCCTGAACTAGTGTTGGGCTTTTTCATCCTCTCAGGCTTGTTAGACACTTCCCTTAAATATGCCACAAATACCACTCCTTTAAGGCAGTAAAATATTCAATATGTAGAGGATTTGTTCACATCAGCTTTCAAATCCCAGTTTTCTGAGTTCTGACACAGGAGGCAAACTTTTTCTGTAAACGTCCAGGAAGTAAGCAATTAAGGTTGTATAAGCTAAGACATAAATTCTGTAACTCTGTAACATTCACAATTGTAAAATCTCATCCTCAGCTGGTGAGCTGTATAAAAACGGGTCAGTTTGGACCCCAACTCGCCTGTCTTTGTTCTAGTAGAAATATCTGGGGTAGAAGAGAAGGAAAGCAAAGCTGTTCCTTCTGTTTTTGAAAGCCAGACAGTTAGTTAAAGGCTGATTATATAATCAGGAGCAAAATAGACTCAGTTCTTGTTTTCACAGTTTATAGATTAGGTACTTGCCTGCTTCAGGAAACAGGCACTTGTAGCTAGCAGCAGCTCCAAACCTTGGAGTGTAAATGTTTGTTCTGTTTCTCCTGAGTGTCACAGAAACAGTAGCTCTTTGAATGTATCTGTTGCTTTTTTTCTCGCATTACAATAAAGTGAACTTTTTATTTTTGTATCTCCACTAGGTGAAAATCTCTGATGAGTCAAGGAGCATGTTTTAGTTTTCTCCACAATCTCAGTGCCTAGCCTTCCCTACTTCTTGTACATGTCATGCCCTCCGTAATTGCTTGTCAACCTGAATGGAATTGAACTGCTTTCCATTGTGTTATTTGAGTGCCTTTTCAGGTGGCTACTTTTACTTGTACTAGATTTCACTATGTTGTGAGAAAGACTAAATTCAGAGCCTTCACTTTTGATAATGGAAGAGGGCATATTTTCACTGCAGTTGACATCATCATAAGGTTTAAAAAAGTCATTGTGACATCCTATATTTTCAGCTGGGATTTCTGGCAAAGTACTGTTTTCCTTTGCACTAAGAAAAAGTCTACCTAACCACAATTTTCTTGTTGGTTTCAACAGGAGGCTGTTTGTTCACCCCTCTTGTGAAATCGATGATGTCTTACATCTTTTCTTCTTTATTACTTCATAAAGAAAGGGGACAGCTTTTTCTCATGTTGGCTGTACTGTCTTTGTGTCTTGTGGGTAAAACTGCATTCACAGACTGTGTCTTCTCAAAAGCCAGTTGAGATGACTGAAGCTGACACTTGTCTTCCCTTTGAGCAGGTGTGAAGCTAAATGTGTGTCCCCGTCAGCACAAAAGATGCAAACACTTTTTGAAACATGTTCTATTTTTACCTGGGCAGAAAGGATGCATGTTCATGACAGGATATTTGAAAATATTGAAACAATGGAAAATAAGATGACATATATCATGCACATCTTTGCCATGCAGCATTATATACTGAACTCTTATTGTCAGCTTTAAGCTTTATGTGCCTCAGTCTTTTTGCTTGTAAAATGGAGATAATAAAGGTACCTACCATGCAGTTTTGGGAGAGTATTAGTAGGACTAACACATGTATAATTACCAAAAGAGAGTCTAACATATACTTTGGGCATAAAGAATGGTAGAAAATCAGTGCCCATCATACGAAACATCACCTTTAAGGGTCTTTATTATTGTCATTATAACACACATCTTTATGTAGCTAAAATATTTGAGTTTGCATAATCATGGCCTGATGTCTCCAAGATATTCAAATTAGTAATAATACTGAATATATAAAAGACCTTACATTCTTGCTCATTTTATAAATAAATTGAAATTAATCAAAAAATGTCATAAGTATTAATATTACTGAAAATTTTAGTTGTTCTCATTCCACTCTTACCAGAAAAGCCTAGAAAAATCTATTCATCAAATATTGACCACTAACATGCAGATTCTCAATTATATCTATCTGGTTCTAAGACCACTTACAAAGAGCATGTTTTGAAACTGTCCAAAGAAAGCTTCATTTTAGCTAAACTTTAAAGAGGTAATTAAATATTTGCATATTTATGAAAAGCTGAATAGGAATATTCAATGCGAAAATAATGCATCAGGTTACTATACAATTCTCTCATCCTGGTGAAACATCGAAGGCTGGAGATTATTATTCATCACTTACTAACTTCTTTAATGGAGGCATTTCTAAAACGTCTATAAACTGTTCCTACCATAGTCAGTTATTCATTATTTCAAGAATGTTATGGTTTAGATCTAGAATGTCCCTGATAACCTCTCATGTTCAAATGTGGGTCTTCAGGAAGATGACTAGATCATGGGGTGTTATACTCATCAAGGAACTAAACCATTGCAGAGTTGAGAGCTGCATGCACTGTTAGGAAGAAGTGAATCACTGGGGAGTGGCCTGAGAGAATCTCTGTCCCTGATTCTTCTCTATTCTTTCTACCTCTTAACCACCATGAACTAAACAGCTTTTCTCCTCCAGACCCTTCCACCACGCTCTTTCTACCTCAGTGCCTGCTGACTATAGACCAAAATTTCTGAAACTCTGAGCTAAAATCTCACAGGGGTGGGTGTCTCTGCAACTAGAGAATAACGAAAACAAGGGAGGACTTCCTTAATGAGCAAAATAGCTAGTGAAGAAGGGTTACCCACTAAAGCTGTGTCTATCCTCCTCTTTAACAGCGGTACTAGGAAAACGGGATATCCTGATGTTAAAGACAGAAACCACATCCTTATCTCTCACAGTGTACAAAAATCAGTTCAAAAGAGATCAAAAACCAAAGAATAAGCCCTGAAACTTTGAATCTGTTTGGAATACATGTGGAGGAAACAGTTGAAGTTATTCACACAGGTGAGGACTTCCTAACTAGACACTTATAATATAGGAAATAATAAGAAAAAATCCACAAAAGGGATCACATCAAATTAAAGTGCTTATGCACAACGCAGGAAATAATTAACAAAGTGAAGACATGGGTTTCAAGATAGGAGAAAATTTTTGCCAGCTACATTTCAGGAGGATTAATAATTAGAATACATAAAGAATTAAAGAAACTTAACACCAAAAGAGCACACAAATAGTTCAATGAATGGGCAAATGAAATCAATGGACACTTCTCAGAAGAAGTATAGATGGCCAATAATTATACAAAATTTGTTGAAAATCTTTAGCCTTCAAAGTATTGCTGATGAAAACTACACTGAGATTCCATCTCAACTCAGGGAGAATGACATCACCAGGAATAATGATATCAGTAAATACAGAGAAGGATGTGAAGAAAAAGGAAGCAGTTATACCCTGTTGGCAGGAAGGCAAATTAGTAGAGTCATTGTGGAAATCAGCAAAAATGTTCCGCACAAAACTAAAATTAGAACAACTATATGGCCCAGCTATACCATTACTGGGCATTTTTCCAAGAAATTTAGACACAATATACTGTAGTGGCTCTTAAATATCCCTTTTTATTGTAGCACACATGGAAACAGCCTAGGTGCCTATGAACAGATTAATGACAAAGAAAATAAAGTATATATACACAATTATTTAGCTATAGAAAAGGAAATCATGTCATTTGCAGGAAAATGGGTTGAACTAGGACCAAATCATTGTAATAAATGAAATAAGCCAAAGTCAGAAAGACAAGTACAGTATAGCATGTATTCTGTAATGTAAGAAACTAAATTATAATTTTCACAAAAATCATGGGAATGCAGAAGGGAGATATTGGAGAAGAAAGGGATAGAGGAAGGTGGAGGAAGGAGGAAAGATTAACAGAGACGGATGTGATGAAAGTATGTCACATGCGTGTGTGATTATGCCTGAGTGAAAGCTACTGTCCAATATCATAAGCATCTTTTAAAAGAAACAAAACTGGGGCTGGGGATTTAGCTCAGCGGCAAAAGCTCCTGCCTGGCAAGTGCAAGGTCGTGAGTTCGGTTCCTGGTACCAGAGAAAAACCAATAAATAAATAAATAAATAAAAGAAACAAAACTATATCTATGGATGCAAAGTATAATGGATAATTGTAATTACCTCAATGAGAGCCACACGAATGAATAAATATAGATAATGATACAGAAATCCCCAGAAATAAGGCATCAATGGACTTTATCAGCTCAAAGAAATGCAAATAGTAAATGTAAGCTCAAGAAAAATAAATTCAGGTTGGTAAGGAGTTAAATAAATGGACCATTTAACAAAAGTGAGATGCAGTTTATAAAGAAGCAAAATAAAAAATAAATGTCAATGCTGGAGAGACTGCTAGAAGAGGTGTACCAGCATAATCCCTTCAGTAGATAATTTGATCCTGCACATCAGGATCTATACAACAATCATGCCTTTTGACCCAAAATTCCACGTATAGAAATTTACCCTAGATGATGAATCAAAATAACAAAGTATCATCTGATTTTATTAACATAACAAGGTCACTGCATTTATTATGTATAAAAGAAACTGTACAAAATACAAATGCTCTGCCAAAGAATTATTTAGTACACTGCAAGAATTATAATGATACAGCATGCTATGAAGTAGGCATAATATGTAATACAAATAAGGATGATGTAAAAGCTTGGAATTTAAATTTAATTTCAAATTAATGTTTTGTCAGACACAGTAGGATACAAAATTGGATTAAATTAAATCCTCTACATTTTTGAAGAATAACATCTAAACTTAAAATATCATAACTTGCAAGCCATTATAGGAAATAATTGGTTTCTTAAAATGCTAGAATACCTAAAACATCTACTTAAAAATTGAATATCACTTTTTCCAAATTTTTCTGACTTTTTCCTGGCTAGATGCCAGTGTCATGCTTTGCTTTGTCCTTTGCCCATATTGAACGTTTAGCGGACCCTTTTATGCCATAAATTCAAATTTTCACTGAGTTCCACATAGCTGTACTTATTCTGCTCAAAATTTCTATTTGGGGACTGTATTAACTTTTTTATTTCCATCAGAAAGTCCAGCATTTGGCTTTATTTTAGAACCTTTTCTCTACTTATAGAATCTTTATTCTCAAAATTTTTTGAGAATTACTGTATAAGTAATATATTTTTTTTTTAAAGAACAAGACTAAATGGGGAAGCCAGGCAGCCACCTGGACTCACTGGTGAAATGGTTTGCATTGTTTCACTGGTATCAGAGTGCCCGTGCTTCAAATGCATGACTGCCGTGAAACCCCTTTACTACGTGTGATAGTCCAAACTTCTGTCATTCCTAAAGAATGCCAAGCACTCTTGTTCAAGGATCTTTTCTTTATACATACTGCTCCCTCTGCTGGGCTATTCTCATCCCCACCCATCGTACCAAACTGCCACTCATCTTTTGTATTGAAGTTCAAGTTTGACTTTCTTTATTAAGCATTTTCAGATGCCTCCAGTAATGGCTAATCATGGTATCGTCACCACGATATTGAGAATGAAATGAATGTACAGGCAAGTTCTGAACTATGCTTGCTGCAGGATGTATAATGCTGCTAACAGCGCAAAATCAGGGATGCATTTTCAGTATCAACTGCAGTTAAAGGACCTTCTTGTAAGAGAACCACATGTATTGTGCATGGTGGGTATTAAAAGAATAAATACATATACATCTAGAAGAGGTTTTCACACATAGTGCATACACACACACATAAATGTTAGACAAGCTGGACATGATGGCACATCTCTGTAATCTCAGCAATCTGGGAGGCTGAGGCAGGAGAACTACATATTCAAGGCCAGGCTGGGCAACTCAGCAACTTAGCAAGACCCTCTCTCAAAATAACATTCAAAAAAATTAAAAGTACAGGGGATGTAGCACTGGGCAAAGACCCTGGTTCAACTCACATTACTAAAACAAGAAAGTTAAAAATCCTTTTCTACTATTGCAGCTTTCAGAGAAAATGGACAGAGACACAGCTAGAAATATGAAGACCCAGGGCATTAGGTAGTCATCTGTGAGAAAGGTAAACAAAGATTAAGAGCTCTCCAAGATCAGTAATTAAGGCAGCTCAAATAAGATGCAAATATTCCCATGCAAATCAGATGTCATGGGGTAGAAGAACAGATTCAGAAAGGATGAGAACTATTGCTCTCCCCAGCTGGAGCCTTCTGCAGTACTGATTCTCGGTAATTATGTAAATTAAGGTACAGGAGACTCTCATTCCAGAGCTTCGCCATGGCCACTCTCAGGGGAATTTCTTCTTTATGGTTTGGGTATGGCTTGAGTGGCACTGACAGTTTCATGTGTTGGCTTGGTTTCCAGTGTAGTACTATTGGCAATGGGGTCAATCTTTAAAAAGTAAGACATAGCGAATGATCGTTAGGTCAACTGAGAGTGCACATTAAGGGATGAAAGTAGTTCCCTCAGAACCCTAGTTATCTCCCACAAAGGAAGAACTTTCCCTAATCAGTCTCTCTCCCTTCCTGTAACAAAACCTTGATCACTTGCTTCCACCCTTTCCACTCAGCATGGTATGATCCTTTTGAGAGGCCTTCACAAGAACTGAGGTAATGCAGGTGACATTTCCTTGAATCTGCAAAGCCAGAAGCTAATACATTACATCCCTTTCCTTCATCATTAGCCTGTTTCACGTATTTCTTTGCATGATTAAAAAAATTAATATACACCTCAAGGTAAGGAAAGCCTCCAAACACTATAGCTCCTAGACAACTTGTTTGAAACAATCCTACTAGTGATAGGCAAAAATCTGGTACCAAAGAGCAAAAAACACAAGAATTACTCTTGGGCGTAAGCATACATATACACAAAGACAATAAAAGTCTATCTATGACAAACATTTCTATCTGGCTATGTTGCATAGCTCTCCTGTTTCCGCATATGCTTTGGTAACATATTGTACTGCTCTCTGTCCAGACCCTTCTCAGATTCCATTGCAATAAGTTCTGCACACATTGATTGACAATGTCTATTTTATGCCAGAGAGACACATTGTTTTTCTTTGATAACTCTTTAAATAGAGCCATGTTTAATGTTATAGCCATACGCATAATGAAAGGGAAATGAAACAGAGTCCCAACAAGTAGGAAGACATCTAATCTGAGATTCATTTTCCCTTGGAAATATTTTATCAGTGTCATCAATGACAAGGTTGCGCTTGTAAGTACAGAGACCACTTTTATAGAACTACTGTCCACCTGGAGAAACAAAAATTTTTGTTTCAGTGCCCTACTGTACAGTTGACAAAGGCTAATAATGCACAAATAACCTTACTAAACACTACATAAGAGCAAAAGGAAAATTAGCCCTGGGAGCTAAGATTAGAAAATACTAACAGCATTACATTTCTGAAGCTAGGACAATGTGTTCTACATGCTCAATTATGCATCCACACAAATTTTCATGAAAACATAATTTCAGTTGTTGTGTGTCCTCCTTGAGAAAGAGTTTCATCTAAGTTTGAAGGCAGCACTGAAATCAAATGAAGGTGTACCAGGGTAGAAGGCATAACTCACTCTTGATGGCATCTGTACCTATATGAATACCTTGTCATAAATAATTCTAGGTGTTGATTTCACTGGACCAAGGGATACCTAAAGAACTGGTAATGCATTACTTCTGGGTGTGTCTGTAGAGGTATTTCCAAGAGAGACTGGTATGTGAGTCAGTAGAGTAGGAAGGGAGAATCTGGAGGCAAGAATAGGAAAAATTAACAAGAGTAAATGATTTTCACTGTCTCACTTCTGGAGCTAGGACTTTCCTCCTCTTCTCCTGGGACATTAGAACTGCTGTCTGTGCAGTCTTGGGACATCAGGACCACATCACTGGTTACTTCCTACTCCTCAGTTCTCAGGACTTCAGCTTTGGACTGAGAGTTACACCATTAGCTTCCCAATTTCTGAAGCTTTCAAATTGGAATGAGACACACTACCACCTCCTCAGGATCTCCACTATGCAGATGGCCTTTCCTGTAAATTCTCCATAATCATGTGAGACAGTTCCATTAATAAATCATCTACATATCTTTCTATCTATCTTCTATCTATATTTATCATTCTGTCTACCTATTTCTTTATTAAATAGTGTTGAAAATTGTATAACTGTATAAGCTCACATTATACAAAAATTAACACATAATTAATTAAAAACTTAAATATAGGACCTTAAACTATGAAATCCTTGGAAGTTAACATTGACACCAAGCTCCCTAACACTGACTTTAACTCTAAACAATGATATTGTGAATATGAATCCAAAAGCACAAATCATATTTAAATGAGAACAAATCATACTTAATAATATATTAACAAAAAGAACCACTTCTAGAAAGCAAAGAAAAGGGTGAAGAGACAACCTACAGATTGGGAAAATATATCTGCAAATCACTTAAATGGTAAGGAATTAATATCCAAATTTGGTAATAAGAAAACAGATAACCTAATTGAAAATAGGCAAAAGACCTAAATAGCTATTCATCAAATAAAACATATAAGTTCCAATAGCTATATTTAAAAATGTTGGACTTCACCAATCAGCAAGGAATAAATGCAAAAGCCATGATGAGACATCACATCACACTTGTTACAGTGGATATTATCAAACACATCACAGAGAGAAGCGCTGGTGAGGACGTGGGAAAAGGGGGCTCTTGCACACTGTTGGTGAGGACATAAAACGATGTAGTCCATATTGACAATAGTATGTATGCTCCTCAAAACTTAAAAACATATCTACTACATAATCCAATATTCCAACAACTGGAGACTTACACAGTGATAGAATTGGGATCACTATGTTAGAGCCACTTGCACTCCTATCTTCACTGCAGTACCATTCACAATATGCAAAATATGGAAACAATTGAACTGAACAACAATATATGAATTTATAAAGGAAGCGTGGTATAGAACCCATGGAAGACCAGCCCTTAAAAAGACGGCAATGCTCATGCAGCGGCGTGCACTGTCGCACGCAGGCCCTCAGGCCGGCCGCCACTGCTCAATTGAGAACTACTGTGACACAGAGAAACAATGACACAATTGGCCCACCATGCACCTGCTGCAGAGGCCCACCCATGGCCATGTATGAATCATTCAAACATGGAGAAACCCCTGGGAATACATGCCACACAATGGGTCATTCTTGCTCCTGCCATTGAGAACCAGAAAGGTCCAGAGTCAGCAGAGGAGCAGCTGCTGAACAAGGAGTCGGAGAACATGAGAATTCAGACTAAGCCCGAGGAGTCAGAGATCCTGTGGACTGCGGTCATGAGAGCCATTCGGAAGCTGTAAACCAGGAGGACCTTGCACAATATCTGGGGAGACCCTCTGGAAGCCATTCTTCCCCTGACAGTACAGGCTGTGGTGCAGCTCCGGAGAGGTCTGCAGCAAGATTCCTGCTGCCTGTTCTGATGGTTGGGGAGAGGACACTAACTGGTTGTGGGGTCCCAATGTGATGGGAGGCTGGAGAGAAAAAGCTACAAAGAATGGCTTTTGCCCCAGATGACTCAGTTGAGATGTTAATAAGAATTGCCTCCTCAGTATTCTATAGCCATGACGAGGAGGAGGCCAAGGAGAGAAAACAAAGAGAATGAGAAAAAGCAGCTGCTTTTGCTGTAGCACTAAGAGAAACAGACCCCAAGTCTGATTCTTGGGGCCCCAAGAAGAACTCGACAACTGCATTCATCTGCTACCACTGTTAAAAGCCAGGCCACCTCAAGAGGAACTGCCCTAAGAAGCCCCATGGGCCATGCCCTGGATGCAAAGGAGACCACTGGAGATCCGTCTGCCCTCTGAGGTGGAGGCCCCAGAGCTCAGACCCATGCTACCAGTTAGTCCAACAGGAATGAGAGGGCTTGGGGCATGGTCTGCCTTCTCCCTCTGGCCAGACTGTCAGCTCCATGGAGGAGCCCCGGGTAATCATGACTATGGAGCAACAAGAAAACAGCCTGTTGCTAAATGCAGGTGCAAGTCTCTCAGTCCTTCTTTTCAATCCTGGCCTTCCTTCCAGCCATCACACCTCAGTGACAGGAGTCACTGCTGAGGAGGTAATATGCTATTTTTGACAACCCTTAGGCTCTAACTACTTGATAGATCCTTCTTGCTTATCTCTGTCTTCCTGAGAAACCACTTTGAAGATACCACCATGTATTACAGCAGCCATTGATATTTTCCTACTAATCTATCCATAACTCTGTAATGTTTGTATTGTTCCTATCGTATTTTGTAAATGGATGCATGTTTATTATTATGTGTTTCCTACAACAATCATTGAGAATAGTTAATGATTATTCAATAGGTCACTCATGTATAGCTCTATTTATTTTCTTTAGAAGCCACTTTGAAGATACCAAAGTATAGTACAACAACTATTGATAATCTCCTACCTCTTTTGTTTGTAACTCACTATTATTTGTCTATTTGTTTTCTGAGAAACTATCTTGTAGATAACAATATGTAAAACAATCACCACTGATAATTTCCTACCACTTTGTCTGTAATTTGGTAAGCCCCCCTATTACTATGTTATCCTTCTTTTACTCTTTAAAATTAAAAAGTAAAAAGACAGCAATGCTGTCATGTACTACAGTGTGGATGAACAGAGGTGAACATTATTTTAAAAAAAAATAGGAAGGGCAGCAAAAGACAAATATCAGATAGTCTTATTTACATATGGAATCTCGAAAGTCAAACTCATAGAAACAAAGACTAGAATGGTGGTTATTGAGGGCTGCAGTGTTGATGGGAGCTAGGAAGGGGTTGATCAAAGGAAAAAAGATTTCAGTGAGACAAGAGGAATAAGTTCAAGTGATCTATTATACCATGTGATGAATACAGTGAGTAGCAGCATATTTTGTTCTTGAAAATTGGGGGGAAGTGAACCTAGGGTGAGTGTGAGACAGCAGGAAGGTGAAAGGGAAGAAAAAATGTCTAAGATGCAATATGTACATTAGCAGTTCTCCAAGTGTAGGTAATTATTATCTACTGCAAACATATACTAATAAACAAGGAAACTAGTATGGAAGTATATGAGGTATGATCAAAAACTACAGTGAATATTTATTTTTTTTTAAATTTGTTGTAGTAAAAGGTACACTGCAAGTAACTCCCTTCTAAATATGCCCCTCTTTTCAAGCACACATATTCCATCATTCTCAGCATTTTCTGCAGCAGTTCTGCAAGTCCTCCTTCACGAGTATCTTCAGTTGTCCTAACTTTAGATGTCATGGGTCTTGACTGCCACAATGTCCTGACAGGATTCAGAACATTTACCTTTAATGATCTGTTTTGACTTTGGAGAAGAGCCAGAGGTTGCATGGTGCCATATCAGTTGAATAAGGTGGATGAAGATATGCTGTATTTTTATGAGTCTACCTTTCCATTGGATGTCACCCAACATCAGAATTCATTGCATGTTTTGTTCACAGCTTGTAAAGGCATTCCTGAAAGACTTCCCAAATTGCTTCAGCAAA
Source organism: Chinchilla lanigera (assembly GCF_000276665.1). Taxonomy (NCBI): domain Eukaryota; kingdom Metazoa; phylum Chordata; class Mammalia; order Rodentia; family Chinchillidae; genus Chinchilla; species Chinchilla lanigera. The sequence goes on along the minus strand of NW_004955539.1, from coordinate 1,964,670 downwards.
TAGCAAGAATAATGGGATAAGTGCATATGAAGCAAGGTGGAGTATTTTCAAGGTGATTAATCATAATGTGTCTGTAATTGTAATTTTTTAAAATTTAAACATGCACTGTATATTTTGATCGCTCCTCATATGTAATTCTCAGTACACACAAATACACGCACACAAAGCAATATGTGAGGTTAATGCGTATGTTAATTAGATCAACTAAACCATTTTACAATCTAAATACTAGTGCATTTCTACTGAAGTATTCTGTACAATAAACATACACAATTTTTAACAAAGGTATACTGTTTGGGGTTTAACAGAATACATGTTTAAAAATAGTAATAACCATTACCTAATAAATATAATTTTTGGTAACTCATGCTAAGAAAACTCCCTTTTCTCTGTTTTTTGCCTTGTCATATGATTTTCTTGACTGGTAAACACAAACAAGCTGAACTACTTTAACTTGAGGTTAGAAGTGGAAAGAAAAGTGAATTACAGAAAGGAAATGGGGGACTGAGGATATAGCTCAGTGAGATAAACTCCTGCCTGGCAAGTGCAAGGTCCTGAATTCGATTGCTGGTACCAAAAAAAAGAAAGGAAGTGGTTAATATAACCTTTCCCTTTCTGAAAGACTCCTTCAGTCCCAATGGACTTTTACAACTTCATAAGCACATAGTCAGACTTTGCTTTTGTGGTCCTAAGTCATGTGAAAATTTAAATATATAAGGAAATTCACTCTTTATGCAACTGTGCTGTGAATTCATTAATAGAAAACTTTTTTGTTCAATGAATAATTAATTTCTAATTTCTCTTAATATTTTAGAGGTTTCTTTAAATGAAGCCAATCTTTCCCTTTATTGGTTTGCTATATGGGTGGTTTGATATGTGAGTGGATTTATCATAGATAACCCTTATTAGAAATTATAACAGAATTGAGAAAATAGATTTTTGTTTTAGTTCATAAGACTAGCTAATTAATGAAGTTAATGCTTTAAGTTAAGGAAGGTTAAATTTAAATAATTGTGTTTAGCTATTTCAAATCAATTATAAATTTTATTTATGAGCTCTCTGCTAGAATAAATGTCTACCCTGAAGCTTCTAACCTTAAATGACATGCTCATAATTATGCAATCTATTAGCATGTAGCATTTCATTGGTTGAATTCATGAAAAAAATCCAGCATCATTATCTTTCTGTTAGATAAGTAAAATTAAACATAACCTGTCACTTTAGGATACATCTTTACTCTACGTTTTCATTGTGTATTTTAGCAGCAAAGCACATGCCACCTGGTGGCTGAAAAAAAAATGTAACAATAGATTTTGAAAATACTTTGTGGAAAACCAAAAATTCCAAAATATTACTTTGAATCTATTTCTAAACGGGAAGTAAGCAGATGTTTTGGAGCAAGCCACACCACAGTAGGCAATCTTACATGTTAACACTAGACAGCCAGTGGAACTTGTATGAAATGAGGATATTTAATGACAACAGTCCACTTTAGTTATTTTTAAATCTTTTCCTCGAATGCTTTTGTAGTTTGAAATATTTTATTGCTATTATGTCATAAGCATTTTACCAAGCAGGGTCAAATTATGCAGAATTGCTTCCTCTGGTGCACTGCTAGGAAACTGAGGGACACATGTTTTTTTCCTTTAAAGGGCAACAGCGGGAAGTGATTCGGAAACGTGTGAAGCAGGCACTTCTTGTAGAATTTTTACTGTATAGATCCTATGTATCAGACACCATAGTAGTGGGAGATAAAGTTGTAGGAAAACCTAGGGGAAATGTCTTTAGGTCAACAGTCAGAAGATTTGCTTTGCAGCTTGTAGTCAACTGGTTCTGTGACCTTTGGCAAGTGTCAGACCATATAATATACACATAAGTTACCTATGCCAGGCCTAATTCTTAAAGGGAGAGAAGGATTTTTTTTGGGGGGGGGTTGTTTTTTCCACCAGTTTAGACTTAAAATAGCATAATATAAAATTTGTCCTTTTCCCTATTTTATATGTACATTTCAATAGTTTTTATTCATATGGTTCTATAGCAGGTCTGTAGAAGTTTTCTTAACCTTGCAATACTGAAATTCAATATGCACTGAACAAACCATCCACTTTCCCCTCCACCAAAGCCCAAGGGAATCAGTTTTGTATTATTTATTTGCATGATTTTGACTCTCTTAACTATCTAAGTGGAATCATGTCCTTCCGTGAATGGCTTATTTAGTTGTAGCTAATGTCTTTATAGTTTGTCTATATTTTAGCAGATAACATGATTTCACTCTTTTGCATGTATACCACATTTTATTTATCCACTAATTTTTTAATTTTCAATCTTTACTAGCACATGTTTATGGTATATAATGATCCCATTCATTGTAGGAAATTGACACATGTACATAACAAATATCAGTTCTTTTTGGTCCACTTCCCTCCACCCCCTTTTATTTTTCCAGCATCAGATTCATTTATTTATCTTATAAGTCCTTATAAAGTTAATTATCATACATATTGATTAAGAACCAAACCAGTAGGCCAAGAAGCATATAAAACACATAAGACAAATGTACTAAATCAAGTGCTTTTCTAGATTCATTGTCCAGTTTGCTTTGCCACTTGCTTATTGTGATGACGACTACTACAAGGAATATAATACCTAAATATCTCTTCATGTACCATCCTTTCTTCAGTTCTTTTAGATATGTGTCCAGGAGTGAGATTGCTGGGTAATATTGTCATTCTGGTATTAGGCTTCCTTTTCATGGTTGAACTTTTCACTGTCTTCTGTCTTGAATATAACATTTTGTATTTCTACCAGTTATGTATGAGTGTTCCATTTTCTCCTTATCTTGGTCAAGATTCATTTTGTGTGATTTGTTTTGTGTTGTTGTTTGTTTTGTGCTTTCCATCATAATGAGTGTGCAGTCAGATCTCATTGTCACTTTTGTTCACATTTCTATAATGATTGGTGACATAAAGAATAGCCTAGCATGCTTGTTGTCCACTTTTGTATCTATGGGAAAATGTCAATTCAGATTCTTTGTCTATTTTTTAATTGTGTTCCTGTGTTGAGTTGTAGGAGTTCTTTTATGTTCTTTCCTATAGTCCTTGACCGGATGCATGATTTACAATTATTTTTCCCATTTTGTAAATAGATTTTTCATTTTATTGACTTTTCTCCTGTAAGGTGCAGAACTTTTAAGTTTGTCATAATCTCATTAGGGTATTTTTGCTCTTTATGCCTATGTTTTGTTGAATTTCCAAAAAAATATTGTTAAATCCACTGTCGTGAAAACTTTCCCTTATGTTGTCTTCCAGGAGTATTGTATGTTTATGTTTTGTATTTAGCTGTTTAATCCATCTTATTTTCTCTATGTTATGAATTAAGAGTCTAACTTCTTTCTTTTGCACATGGATATTGTGCTTTCTCAGCGTCGTTTTTAAAGACTGTCTTTTCTCTATTGTTTGATTTTGACTGTAGTAGGAAATCATTTGACTGTATATAAGATGGTTTATATCTTAGGTTTCTGTTTGTTCCATTGTTCTATATTTCTGTCTTTATATCAGTACCATACTGCTTTATTATAAATTTTAAAGTGTCTTGAAATTAGAAAATGAGAGGTTTCCAACTTCATTCTTTTTTTCAAGATTGTTTTGCAAATACATGGTCCATTGAAATTCCATACACAATTTAGATTTGTTTTATGTTTCTGCAAGGGGCTCAAAACAACATTGACATAACAATCTAGGTTTTGATATGGAGTGCTAATAGTTTTCTTAACATCCTAATGTATCCCAGCGAAAGAAACACTACCTTATGCACTGATTCAAATTCTCTTACCCTTGTTGCCTATGTTAAACTTTATTCTTCGCCTCTCGTTTCCAAAAGACAGCCACTGCTCACCACACATGCCACGCTGGGCTAATTACTAAAACTTACTGACTCATCCATTTTATCCATGGAATTCCCCTGCCACACTGGAATTCCTTACACCCTGGAATCACCTCCCCATTTTATTTTCTGTTTTTGCCTTTTATTCTGGCTAGCCAGCAGTTTCTTTGTCCTTGAGCTGATCTTGTACATTATCTTCTCTCCCCCTTACCAATCATTAACTTTTCACTAACTAAACAACCACTAACCTGTTGACACTTCCTTCATGGGGATTACGCCCCCTCATCCTGCCTCTGCCCCCAGCAAAACAGACACTCACTCACTGAAAATATCACAGTGTAGTCTCCATGAAAAAATGTGATTAAAGCCACTACACTATGTCTTCACATGTATGGTCAGGTGAACTGAGAAAACTTCAACCCCTGCTTGGGAATCGATTAAGTCTATGCCATGTTTACCTGTAGCAGAAAGCAAAGGCTGACTGAGTTACCCTTCTACTGTGTTTAGGAGTAAATGACTAGATGTTACTTAAGAATATTCACACAGAAAATATGATAATACAGTGTCTTGCAATTGTGATCAAGAGGTTTAGAAATTTCAATTTGCTATGGTTTATAGCAAATAGGTGCCAGAAATAACCATAGGTGCTAGAAATAACATTTAGTCTATGTCATCTACAAAGTTACCTTAATTGATTGTTTTTAGGTTGTTCTCTTCAATTATCTTAATAAAACAGGTAAATGTGATTATTTATAAATATAAATAAATCATGATAATGTTTGTTGTTTGATAATATGTTCACTAACAGAAAAAGAATGCACTGCTTAACAATGAAGAGATCCTGAATAGAAAACCTACATCAGTTTTTAAGAATATAAAGATAGTGTAAAGTGATGCTGAAAAGCAGAAGTAATAGAAAGACAAAAATTCATGGGTTTGATTATGAAACTCTCCTTGTTACATTGTGTAATGAGCAAATACAAGGCAACTAGTGTACACTGAAAACCATACTTGGGGAAGTGCTTTACATATATGAGCAGTTGATGATTGCAATAAACTTGTAATACAGATGGTATTATGATCTCTTTGCATGTGTGAAGCTATTGAACTCCAGAGATGTTAAGCTGTGTCTAAGGTCACACATCTACTCATAGGGAAGGTCAAAATTAGAATTCAGGTCCACACGACCCCCAAATTAGTTCTTTTTCCTCTGTGGCAAGTGTTATATGACAGTTTGGAAAGAAAAAGTCCCCTTGGTACCTACAGGTCTCAATAATAACAAAGGTAAAAAAAAAAAAAATGCTAAAAAAAAGATTAAATTGATGTTGAACATTTTGAATATTTGTTGCACGAAGTTAAATGCTAAAGATCTGCAAGATGTTTTACAATAAATATATGCATATATACATTGTAATGGCAGCATGAATATGCATGCATTGATGTGTTACCTTTAGCACTCCACATTTGTTAAAGTTTATAAACATTTTGTCAGTCTAGCCTTACACAAGGTTTTAAGCATGAGGCCTATGCTTACTCTCCAATGGTTTGTGTGGAACTGTATGCAAGCCACCCAAAAGTTCATGTTTCCCAAGGTGCGAGGGAAAAAGAAAAGCACACATGGTGTATCTACCCCCACATTAGGTCTGATCAGGTCTTGGACATTACACATCTACTCATTCAGCAATGCTGAGCTGGATAAGTGCTATGTGCAATTGAAGATGTACAAATATCAAAATAAAACAGAACCCAGAAAAAATAACTTCTTTTACTCTTTGATCTGCCTAAATTTTTCCTAGTTGTCTTAGGCTCATCACATTCATCACAGGAAACTTGTCAAAAAGGTTCAATATTATAACCTTTCACTCACATAAAGTATGTAGACCCTGCATCTCCACCATGCGGTAAAAGTACAGCAGTTCAAATTCAACTCATTTGTAATTATTATTGCTATGACAAGAATATTTTGAAATCTCTTAGTATATTACCACTGATAGCAGTTTTTATTCTTCAACACTAAGCATCAGTTAAGAAATTATAGTAGGTATTCTGGCAATCAATTTTAATACTAATTAGCTAATAAACTAATTAGCAAAGCAAGAAATATATTACTACTGTGCTGTATTATGATTTAGCTAAAATTGCATATACAGATGCATAATGTAGAATTTCTAAAAATTCCATTTAGAAAATTTAGCAGTGTATTTAAATATTTCTCATTCACAGGCAACCAGCTGTGATGGAGGAAGCTGTATTTAGTTAGTCAAAATTGAAGGTGCCAGCAGATTTCAAAAGGAACATGTGAAAGGGAACTTTTTATAAACTTTGTTTTCCTTTTCAGCGTAGATTATCACAACACACCGAAATTGAGGTGTTAGATCTATTTTAACCACCCCATGTACATTGAAAAGTTATGAAGCACACTGTTCTAAGTACACAACTGTTTGATAACATTTAGGGAAAGCACCTGTGCACAATCCACCTGTGCCAGAAACTACTAGTGTGAGTTGTCATGACATTAATATATATATTTGTGTGCACCTTGAGCATAGCCTTATGTAACATATGGCATAGTTTTTCAAAGCTAACATGATTTATATATGATTACATGAATACATACAGTGTTTGTATACCAAATATATAGAAACATACACATATATCAAATATATATACATATGTATGTATAGATGTGTGTCTTTTGTTCAGAATTTAGTCTGCATTACGTGAAAAAATATGGTAGGCTTTAAGTGCATTTATAGCAATATTAATATATTTAAACCACAAAAGGTGGAAGTTTCATAATATTAAGACACCCATAACATTCTTTCCCTTTACACAAAGTGTCAGGGCAAGCAGTAGTTTCAGGTCAGTGAAACTATATTGTACAGTACTGTAATGGTTAATACATGTTGTTGTGTATTAACATGCATCCAAATTCACTGAATGACAGAGCCATTGGTGGCATAGTGGTTAGCAAGTCACAACACTAGAGAAATACTTATTCAGTCATACTCATTACAGCATGAGGAAGCCTGCCTCTTCTGTCCACCAATGGACACTAAACTGAAAGAAGCATAGTTATGGTTCTCCTTTTAAAATGATGCATTCGTCATTTGAAATTATTAACAATTTAATTTTGTGTTGTTTTATATGAAGTGAATCACATAGATTGCTTCTTGGAACCTAACAACCTTTATCAGACAATCAAAAAAATAAGGATTAGAAATGCAAAAACCATGGAACCAAAGCCAAGACATATACAGAATAAAAGGAACACACAGAAAATGCTATCGAACAGCCTTTCAGCAAATGGCATGATTAGGTACATTGTAAAGCGTGGGTGGAAGTTTTCTGACCAAACAAGCTTGGAGGAAGTAAACGACGGACATTTCTCTAGGCAAGCTGGGAAAACTGCAGAAATTGATGGATTTCTGAGATGTACAGAGGCAACTGAAGCATCTTAATAATGGGCATCAGGGCAAAACAGAAATAGAGAGTAAAGAGTGCAATGGAATGCATGGGAGATAAAAATACATTCTATTACTGCGGTACACGCTTGCAGCACATAATGATTACACTTATCGTGGGGTGTTGGTAAATGTACATAACACACCTTAGTTCATTTTCTGTCCCCATACCTCCCATCCCTCCCTATTCCTTCTAACTGTCGATCCCTTTCTCATTTTCTAATATTCTATTTCCATTTTTTTCTGTAATTCTTTTTTCTCATCCCAGTTCCCTCACCCCCCATCTCTTGTTCCCCTTCCCACTTGAAAAACATCTCCTCACTTCCTATTATCTTTTACTTTGCTTTTTATTTATATTTTGCGTTTCTTACACAAAGAAAAACCAAGCCACAAAAGACAAACCTGAGGTATACATAGGTAAATACCCTTGAGGTCATAATAGTAAATAAAATAAATCAAACACACTAGCTTTATAAAAGAATATTTTGTGCTTTATAACAGAAGAGATTACTGCAAAAATTAATTCTTTGCTGAATCAGTTTGTAACTTTAAAAAGCCAAAATAAAAAGGTGAATATATGCAAATGAATATATAATAGAAAATCAGAACCTTAACTTTGTTACACTACCCATAATATATAGTAATATATAGTAATACCACTGGTCTTTCCTTGAATGATGGATAACTATCAGAATTTAACTGGCCTTGTGAGGTACCTTAATTTGTTGTAGGACAAGGGAAACTAATGATAGGTTGGCAAAGAAAAGAAAAGAAAAACTTCTGGAAGTTCACCGGCCACTGGCAAGCAAATTTAAGTGGAGAAATAAGTCATTGATCATAGGTGTGAGCAGTTAGGCATGAAAACTTAACACATTCCTACAGGCTTGCACCACGGGCTGCACACGTGTGACTGTCCTATCTAGCAGCATGGGACAGTCCCTTAGGTGATACAAGCTGCTCGATGAGACAGTCATGCATGTACTACCTGGTTCTGAGCGGTTCAGCAGTGACCCATACAAATTACAGAGCCATCCTGAAAGAGTTAAACCAGCTCTAACTAGTTTCCCTTTTTCCCATTTCTTTTACCAAGCCTTTATATATGCGTCTTGTGGCAGTTTTGTTTTTCAAAGAAAATCCACCAAATATTCATCAGCTTCCTCAAATATGAGGCACAAACTTGAAGGCTTTCTGATCAGTTACAAGCGAGTAAGGACCACACATCATTTTAAATTTAACAACTTAACTCTATAGAATTCCATTCCATTCCATTTAACTGATATGTATTAATCAATTTGATTGTGCTTGGTACTAGGATATACACACTCTATACCACTGGTTGCGGATGGAGAAAGAAAGCACAAAGATGTATAAGACAGGAAATCTACAATTGGATGGAAGAAAGATGGCAGAGATGATTGACTCAAAAATCGGAAGCACTTAAGTGTTCTGAAGAAGCACAATCAATTGAAAAGATCAACTGAAGGCTTTGCTGAAGAGATGGTATTTTTGATCCAGTTAGAATTAGCAATTCTAGCACTTCCATTGGCATCATGAAATCAGGTAACACTTCTCGGCAAAGGTGCACCACATAGAGGAGCAACCAAAGAGATTTATGAGCTAGCTATTTTTTATGTACCAATGCATTTCATTTAGATGTGTTTCATCAAAAACTGGATCTCCTCTTTGGCGTTCCTCAAAAATGATTTCTCAACTAACTAGATCTTGAATGAACCAAGTAATTCCTACCCTGCTAGAGGGGCTCATTCCATTTTTTGAGCAATTCTAGTCAAAAATTTTACCTCAATGTACATTTAAATATTACTCCCTCTATCATGCCTTTACTGAGCACAATTCTACCCTTTGTGAATGTATAGATTAATCTCCATAAAATATTCTTCTAAATGACTGAGAGCATGAAAGCTTCCCTGCATGAATCACATTCATTACAAACACTGAATTATGCCTTAAAAATGCATTTGCACTTGTGAAGCTGTATACACTATTGACTGGCACAAAACACCTGAGGACTGCCTGGTACAAAGTAAGTTCAGAAACTATTAAAAACAACAGATAAAAAAGACATCAGAACAAAGATTCTAAAATTCTAGAACAACAAGTGAAAGAAGAATAATTTATAAGAATATAACATCAGGGGCTGGGGATTTAGCTCAGTGGCAAAGCGCCTGCCTGGTAAGTGCAAGGTCGTGAGTTCGGTTCCCGGTACTGGAGAAAAACCAAAAACCAAAAAAAAAAAAAAAAAAAAAGAATATAACATCAGTCTTTAAGCATGACTACTGAATTCTTTTTTTAAAAAAAGCACTCAGGGAAGAGGCCAGAAAAAGGAGAGGATAAGACTTCTTGGAACTGGAGACTTCTTAAAAGAGATTAAATACCTGAAGATAGGTAAGAAGCCACTTACATTAAAAAAGAGATCATAAAACTACATTTTAGGTCGGAATGATACACATACTCAGAGTTTTTTTTTATTTTAAAGAGAATAGTAAAAAAAAAAAAGAACAAGAGCAAAATACAAACAAAAGAAAGAAAGGACATTAAAGATGATACGGGGTTTCAAACCAAATGATAAGTAAGTTATACGTTTTGGGATTGTAGACATTTCAGTCTCCTGAAGGAGAGTATAACTGAACTTCCCAATTAGAATAATGCTATAAACCTGAATGCACTTATAACCAGAGTTTAAACAGTTAAGCCAACCATCCAATACCATATGAGTGCAAATTGAAGGCTTTCTTAAATAGTTCCAATATTAAATTCTAATGCTTAATATCATACTGGAAAGGTGATATCATCTTTAGGAAACAAAAACATTATTTTACTCTAGCAAGAGAGCAAAGAATTACAATGAAGTTAAAATGACTAAAAAGTTTGAAAGATAATCTGAACTCTATAAAAAGTGCATGTTATGATTTCCTTGAATTTTATTTTCCATGAGGACAGATATTGTTTTGTTCCAACGCTGGAGCCCTAGTGCTTAGTACACTTTCTGGAATAAAATAAATGTTCAAAACAGATTTGCTACATGAATAAAACAGAAGTATTTCTGTTCCCCTCAATACTTTTCCTCATAGTGATTGAGACACAAACACTTTAGTTAAGAAAGTTGTTTGTGAGGACAATGAAAAGAGAAACTATTGATTCTTTTCTATAAGTCTGATAGCGAGCAGGATCCTCAGGCGCTAGAAGGCTATGATACATGATAGAAAGAATAAAGTTAAGGGAATATGAGGAAATGTGCGAAACCCAAGTAAGAGACAAATAAGGATCAGAGACCTTGTCTAGGCCAAAGGCATTGAAATTATGGTGAGCCTGTTCCCTTCATATATCCATTGCTGAATTTTCAAACCTATCCATTTTGCTGTAATCAAGTAGATTAAGGCTTAATTTCTTATTATTTCAAATGACATATGAATGTAATCTTGGAAATCACTACAAGTACTGCAAATTTGATCTTTAAACAGTCTGAGAAAAATCAGCCCAATGACTTCTTCATTCCACCAGCTATATAGCACACTATGTGTAACTGCCTATGGCCCTTCCCTTAGTGTGCTTTGGAGGTAGAACACAAACAGAGATATGGAAAGTTATAATTTTAATAAGTTCTAGTACCATGACACACAATGACTACAAAAGTTCCCCACTGCCTGTAGTTTTTGCCATCTCAGAAGACTGATCCTGATTAGCAAAGATACTTTTTGTTGCTGTTAAATAAGATAAGCATAAAAAAATTGTTTGGAACTGCCTTTTTAGTACTCCCATTCTATCTTTTTGTATTTTCATGACCTTGAAAAAAGATGAGTGGAAAACAACCTCAAAAAAGGAGGGAAGCAAGATCAAGGATTCTGAGCCCTTGAGAAGGTTATTGTATTGGGGAAAGGACACCTATCAGCTGAGTCCTTGTTTAGAGCAAGGGAAACACAGAACATATAAAGGAAGAAGGTATTGTAAGTATTGTTTACAGCTTCTGAAAGGAAAAGGTCTATATTTTTCTTCCCTTGATTACTGTAGGTTTATACACACATATTGCATATGACTATCATATATATGTATGGAAATGCAGGGTGGTATGAGTATGCTCACGCACATACACACAAAATTTTTCCTCCTCTCCTTTCCTCCCTTGCTTCTTACCATTATTTTCTATCAGGATTATTGCTGGCATTTAACTTTACAGTGTATCCTTTGGGCCACATAGCAGGTAGAATTAAAGGAGTATTTAGTACCAACTAGACATGGGTATTATGACTGGCAGGACCAGGTGTTGGCGGAAAGGAAAGCAACTTCATTTGCAGAAGCGATCGAAAGCGTATGGTTTCTGTATGGAAGTTAAATCTGCTTAGAAGAATGAGGATGGTTACTAAGTAGCCAGCATGCTGGTTACTACTCTGTGGTCCTTCAGCTCCAAATAATCATTTGTACACAATGCTCTGTGCTGCTGGCCTTGGAACTTGGCACATCCCACCTCATTGTTAGTTTGCTCCCTGTCAGGTTTTGCCAGTGGGGGCAGCAGAAGGAGGCTTCGAGGTTTCAAGACAAACAAGAGACCTGATCCTTCCCGATTACTTGCTGATCCTCTCAGCAGTCACCTAACCACTGTCCTTTACCCAGGCAGAAGCAGTCAGGTCCAGTGTGGAGTTTCTTTCCCAAAGCCAGGTCTCTGTTCATCCACGATGGCTGTATTGCAGTTACGTGCTTATAGAGTCACAGATAAACTTCCTGCACCAGAGGCCCAGAAGATCTAGGTTCTTTTCAAATTCTTGTTATGTTTTTCTTTTCAAATTCTTAACTTATCAACGAATGTCATCTTTATGGAGCTGGTTTTAGAGCTGTTTGTATATTAAAAACAGGGTTATTATGATTCTCCTTTACAGTCTACCAATGAATTGTGAATATTAGAAAATACCTGTGCAGCTTCTTAAATACAAAAAATATATAACTGTGAGTTAAGATTCACTATGGCCGAAGAAATAATTCTCCATATTAAGCCTTTTGGAAAATACACAGGCATCAATCCAGATGAATGACTAATAAACTGAAAAACAGTCAAATAATAGTACAGCAACAACTGCACAAAAATATGGTTATTTTCTTCCCAGAGAAATTACTTAATGAAAAAAATTAAACTTCAAGTAGATCTACTAGAAACAGGGAATTCAGTGCAATATGACAAACATCAAATGTGCTGGTGTGGTTAGTTTTTTTGTTTTCCCTCTAGCTTGTTTTGTTTTGGGAAGGGAGTGCAACAAGGCATGAGATAAGAGTTTGTTTACTCAGGAAAGCAAGGAAACTGGTAAGAGTAAGGCAAATTCTGACTGACCAAATTTGGAATGGAATCTTTGCTCAAACTCTAATGCAACATTCCCCCAAGAATTGTTTATTAGTAGTGGGCTGAGGCAAGGCACAAATTAAATGCCATGGTGGAAAAAAGAATCAGAGCAAACCAAAAGAAAAAAGAAGTGTAAAGTCTCTTGACATCCATAAACAACAATTAGAAGGCATCACTGTCATGCTGAGGTAGAAGTCCCAAGGCTAAATGGCTAGGAGAAGCAAATATACAGTCTGTTTTGACCTACTAAGAAAGGCGAAAACTATAAGAGAGTCCACTTTCAGCTTCGTTAAAATAATTCCAGGAAGATTCCTCTATTTCTTGGAATATTCTGCAATTGGTCATTTAAATATTGTGGCACATTTGTGTAAATCAGTTTAAAAATAAGGCATAATTAGAACCTGACCTGCCTGTACTTAGGATATTATTGCCAAGTATATTTTGGGAGTAAGTTGCGGTTCTGTGGCAGTTGTTCCTCTGAAATTAGGTATTTCTCTATCTATTATCTAACTCTCTGCCTATCTATCTATCTATCTATGTATCTGAATTCCATTTTGCTCTCAGTTCTACTTGAGAAGCCAAGTCCCTAACACCTATATTATGTTCACACTCCTAAAAGCAACATGTTTCTCTTCTTTCTTGTGACACCCTTCTTGAAGTTTTCATAATTTGGACACCAAATTTTACATAATTCTTATCTGGTATCTTCTTTGATTTTGTTTCTTTTGCATGTGTAGTGTATTTCAATTTCGAGCCCTTCCAAATGATTTAATTTCTTATTTTATACAACATTTCCTGTTAATGTCCTTTCCAAATATGCCTGGCACACGGTAAATTTGACTCTGTATTCTGGAGGAATATCAAAGTTTTGGACTATGTCATCTCCAGAAGGACATACAAGTTGATGACCTTACCATCTGATGGAAGGGAATGTTCTGATTTTCTTAATTTCCTTGAACACGTGCCATAGAAGCCTACCATTATTGCCCCAAACTATAGTACTTCACAACATCTAATAAAAGTGAGAAATTTGGTAAAGATGAGCATTCCATCATTCAAGGACATTTTCATTTAGTACATTAAAAACATCATTTATTGTAACCTAATCTCATCTGATTATCACAAAAATGAGAAGTACTACAGGTCAAAGGCAGCTCCTTTCACCTTAATATCCAAAGACTGATGGTTATAGGACTTCATTAAAGATTTAATGAATTCAATTTTATTGTTCAGCAGGTTATTTGCAGCGAGATTACATTAACTAAGTTTATATGTTATTGAAATTCTTGAAATCCAATACAAAAAAAAACAATTTTTTTATTCCTAAAATAGATCAGAAAAGATTAGTTTGTCTTCAGTATACATTGTTGTCTCTTTTCCTATGCATTTATCAAATTAACCACTGAGATGAGAATAGGAAGGGTCAGTGGTTCTGGTTTGGTTTTATTTTATTAGTATATTTTTGCAACAAGTAGAAATGAAATAGGCCATTCATTGATGGTACTGCTTTGTTTTAATTTTGGAGGGTTCCTGTGTACGTGGTATATGATGTGATGTGTTTCCATAGGAATTCTGAGGGTTAAACTTGTTTTCTTTCCAGAAGAGCTCTGAGTGCAAATGTGTTTAATATAGAAGTTGCAGAATGCTTGCTTAACAAAAAGTTAATTACTTGAAGTAGGTAGTAATTTGAATGAGAACAAAAACCTACTTGAGAGCTGTGTGTAATTTATAAAATGTATGCATGACTATGCTAAAATGTCATTTGTTTCTCCTTTATCCATTCATCCCTTCTAGGCTAGTCTATTCTTGCCACCAGTCTTAATAAATGATGCAAGCTGAACCTCTAAAGAACTGGACTTACCTTATATAGTAATATTTAATCATGAGCTGAAAGACTCACATGTATTTACTTTTGAGCTGAAATGCACTTAACTACTAGGTCTTATCAACCCTACTACAAAAATAATATATGAAAGTATATCCTTATAGGATTTCCACTATGCTTATGTAGTACAGCTTCTTCTCCAACATACCACTGTTTTTAGAAATTTCTTTTACAAAAATATGACTAATTTTTATTGGTTTTTTGAAAGGAACAATTCATGTTTAATTGTTTGATCAATCTTGATTCAATTGTTTGATCAATCAATATATCTGGTAATCTGAGCAACTACTTTGAAGATAACAATAAGTAATACAACAACCATTGTTGATTTCCTGTCATCTAGTTTTGTTGTTATTCTGTATTGTTATTATAGTTTTTGTGTTGCTCTGTTTTTGTCTTTGGTGTTGTTTTTGGCTTCTGTTCTTTCTCTTTAAAATAAAAAAAACATCTGACAAAATTTTACAAATACTTTTTAATCAAAGAGAAATTCTACTTAATATATTTCATGTCCTTTAAGTTTGCAAAATATAAACAGCAAGTCATCAGGCATTGGTTTAGCCATTCCCCAAATTTTAGACTGGAGAATGGCACTTGCTTTACTTTAATCCAGAATTCTTCCCACTGAAAGTAGAGATATAAGTGGAAAATCAGACACACAGAAGCATGGCCCTCACACAGCGATGTGCTGCCATTTCTTAAGACAGGTTCTCAAGAAGAAAATCAGAGTAACTAGCAGCAAGACTCCTCTCTCTTCAGAGCTCAAGAAACACCTGTGTTCTCTTGAAACACAGGCAGAGAAATGAAAGGCTCCATCATTATATGGTCCATTTGTAATTTTTATCACTGCCTTTAGTACTTGGATCCTATAGTTTCTTCCATTCTTGATATTCTTTCATCCATAAAGATAATAAAAATAAAATTTTATAAAATAGCTTCAGCAATAAATGCAAGTAAAGTGCCCAACAGCTTTATTTTTTTTTTCCAGCAGCTTTAATTGTGTGGGGAAAATATTGGCTAGAGGTCATCTCATGAACATTTTTTACTTTGAAATATTTTTACTACAGCATGGTACTAATAACATCTGATAATGTAACTTAGAGATCAGCACTTCCAACAATGAATATCTAAGAAAGTCAATTAACAGTTGATATAGTAGACGCTATATCTTTCTGAATAGTTATTGAATGGCTGAGATTGAATTAATTTGCATATAATTTATCACACTAATATGATTTCAGGTATAATTGCATCACATCATGTCAGGTTTAACTTTCTTTTCTCTAAAAATAGCATGTGCTACTCCTATGACACAATGATCTTAGATTGGAAAATACTGGTTTTTTAAATCATTACGAATCTAAAAAATATACCTTTCTACAGACAAAATAATGAAACTACTTGCCCCAAAACACTTGAATATTTCATGGATGCTTAAAAATCACAAACCTATGTGTCCTTTGGTTGCTTTTTATCTCCTTTGCCTTTCTGTTTTCCAATAAATATTCAGTGACAAGATTCAAAAGAAATCATTTTATATATTCTTTCCAGGGCCATTACAGGGAACTCTGTTGAGATAATGGCAATGCCCACTTCTTGGGTTCTGGAGTACGGAAGATGAGGCTCTAGACTAGAGTCTGTCAAACGTGACCTTTAAAATAATAGTGATGGTAATACAGTTACAATGCTCAGCTCTTCAGCAGTTATTGTTGTGGAAATTAATTCTTTAAAAAAATTGATACTAGACTAAATGAGACTATAAAGTTAGATAAAAGATATTAGAGGGAATAAGACCTCTTGGATTTATTTTAAAACAATAGCCCTTGTTTTTGAAGTAAATTAAAATATGCAAAAGTAAGCCACTTAATGAACCCCATAAGGTACCCACCACATTGTTTGGGTTTTGTATATATAGAAGCTTGTTTTCATTATGCATAGAAGTAAATAACAGTTTTGCCGAAAAAGTACAGTACTAGGGGTTTGGCAAACAGGGTACTAATTAATCCTTGTGAAATTCAGGGAGATTGAGTTTGTCCTTCCCATTTTACAGACAAGGTGATGAACGCTCAGAGAATTTACCTCTTAAAGCTATTAAATTGTGAAGCAATAATTGTATTTCAAATCGATTTGGAGTTAAATTTTGCACCCTTTCAATCCTGATAGCTCTAATTTTGTGTTTCTTTCGCATTTATAAAACTGCTTAGATCTCAAAATTCTGTCACTGTCTTGGACATTCATTAGAGACTCCACCCTCAGTGAGACCCCAGTATTGGCTTTATCCAAACATCAAGTGTGTCAGATGAGAGGATTTCAGAGTTAAATATGAGTGATTAAAACAGAAACAACTTTAAGGAGCCTTTAAACCCTAGAACTCAGATAAAGTACAATATTGTGGACATAAAAGTTAGCAGAAATTCTCTGGAATGGCAATTTTTCCTACACAATTGCTGTCTCTTGGCGTGGAACCAAAGGACAGTTTTCTCATGGCAAACTTATGTGGGTAGATATTACTCAATTTGAGTCAGAGTGGGGAATTAGAAGCTGCAGTTTTGAACAGAAAAAGAAGGTAGTCAATCACAGATACATGACACTAACTCACACAGATGTTCTGTTTGCCTCTGACTCACTCTTTGAGGCTTGGAAAGGAATATGTTTTATTTTTGATATAGTAATCGGATACAGTCACACCATAGCTCATGTCTTCACATTAGGCCTTTTCACCTTTGTTTTATGGCCCTTATTTTGACCTAAGTTTTTGAGTTTTCCAAAAGAACTTTAAAAAATAAAAGTGGAAGTTCTGGTAACAGGATTAATTGGGAAAGCAAGGTGTAAGTTTACATTCCTTTTTTTTTTTTTTTTT
>NW_004955539.1:1819675-1947138 GCF_000276665.1 Chinchilla lanigera | reverse complement strand
ACCAGGAACCGAACTCACGACCTTGCGCTTGCCAGGCAGGCGCTTTGCCGCTGAGCTAAATCCCCAGCCCTAAGTTTACATTTCTAAGGAAAAATAATGTCATAGAAACACTGGGTAAAAAGACTGCATATTTTTGCAAAAAAAAAAATTAAAAATATTTTACTAGCTGAAGGTAGTACTCTTGTTTCTCCAGATAGAGCTGAGCATGGTAAAAACAAAAAAGTTCTCATCAACTTTCCATCTCTTTCTCTGATGAAGCATTGCCTTGTGCTACGGAGCTTGTACAGCCCCTGGGAGTAATGCTCACAGTAGATTCTTCAGCTATTAACTTCTTATTTTTTATGTCACGATCTTTATTATCTTTGAGCTGTCTGAGGGCAGTTCAGCTTGTTTCAGGGCCCTAATCTTTGACAGTGAGTGAGAAGATGAGATTTCTCCAAGTTAAAGAATAAAAAGCCAGAAAATAGTTAAGTTAAAGCGAGGTACTACTATGTTAGCCTCTGGGGCTTAGCAAAGCAATATTAGTGAGTCATATAAATAAATTCTTACTATAAGTTAAAAATTACAAAGATCCTTCAGCACAATAGACAGCCTTTTATTATTATTCTAAGCATAATTTGTGAATGAAATATGCAGTGAATAATCAAACAATGACCGGAGTATGTTAATAACTGACACCTTTGTTTCTGAAAGGACAAGTTACTAGCTATACTGTAAGGAAGTCTGGAGGGAAAGGACTTTCAAGATAGGTGATATATTCTAATCAAAAAATGGGCTGAAGTGAGACTTTCCAATTCATGTGGTGTCCTATTGGACAACCATTCTTTTGTTTTAACTGGAGAATAAGTCTGAGGATGAATATTACTCTTCCAGGGCTCTCTTTGGCATTAGCAAAAACAAACAGATTCAGAATCAACTCAGGTATAAGAAATAGAAATCCACTAGACAAGATGGCAGGAGTCTGAATTATTTTCTTATTTTCTTTAATGGTTTGAGCAATCTTTCACTCTTACATCTGGTAATCTGAGCAATGTAGTTGAGGATATCAATATGGAATGTAACAACCACTGTTGATTTGTATTAATTTGTCTTGAGACTTTGTATCACTTTGAATGTTCTTGCTTTGATTTGTTTATGTTCATGATACTGTTATGATGCTAGTGTTCTATTTCTTTGTCTGTTTGTTTCTCATTTACTAATCTCTTTAAAATAAAAAAAAAAGAATTACGAATCCAGGATGGAAGAAATAAGTTCACTCTGGGCAAAGTAAAAAAGTTGATTTAAGACACCTAGTCATGTGTCACTGATGTGAACAGGTTTTTCACATCTTTTATCAGTTTGTTCTTATGTTAAGCACTGAGACTTTAATACTTGCAATACTTTATACCCCGTGTATTTTCCCTTGGAAAATCTGCTGTGCTTTTAAATGTATTGTGCCTTTAAAGTTAAATGTTCCCTAATTCCTCTGAAAAGTAACTGTAGAGTAGCAGAAAGGTCTCATGGACCTAGGATCAAATCTTTACTAGGACAAATAACTTAGATAATTTAGACATAATATTTAAGTACATAAAGCACACCCCCTTGCTCACAGAACAAATAAAATAATATTCATAGGCAACACACCTAAGAAGAGGAAATCAACAGGTAGTAGCTACAGTTGTATGGGTTGGATTGGGACCTGGAAGGTTTATCACAGCTCATGAACTTAGTAAAATTTGTAAAATAAACAGTACACATTTCTCAAAGTGTAAAGATTAAAAAATATGCTTAGCCTCATGGAAACAAGGATTTTTAAAACTTATTTAGTCATGGAAAAGGCTCTACCCCAATGTATTAACAACCTAAGAGTTGTATCTGTCTTCCACTTAGAGAATGCCACATTCATAATTGTTAAAATGCCAGCGGATAAATGAATCTTCAGTATTAAACTCAGTGATCTGTGACACCTGCATACCAAACTTAAGGACAAATTGTGGTAGATAAGGCAGAATAAAGGAGGGATACCGTGAAAGTAAAAGACCATGGAGTAAGGTCAAAACAGGTTGGTATTATAATCATTCTGGTTTAGAAGTGATTTTATGACTAAAACGGCCTTTGGAATTAAGGATACTCAATATCTTGGTGAAAATCCTCCTGCAAGTGTTTATTTGTCCTAAAGGAGGAAGATAACAGTGTATGTGAGGAACCCTATGTTCCATGAGTACGCTTGCAAAGCCAGGATTAAGCTCAGTAGAACATTAGGAGACACAGGATGACGTTATTACGGCCTTCACCCTATCTGCACCCATATACTTTAAGAAGTACTATCAACTTTAGTTTTCTTTCAATCACCAAAACTAGAGCTATAATTTTCTTAACAGTTTTATGCACAGGTTTATTTCCATTTTCAAGCTACAAATTCCTCTTAGCTTGCTATTGCTCTATATGGAGGTCGTGCATAGATCAAGGAAGTTGAAAAGAGACTGCAGATATCAGTGACTGGGTTTTTACATTACTTTGGAAGGAAAAGAAACATAGAACTTGAAAGTTGTGACTGCTATTTTATATGCCCACTTAATCTTCTTAAAGCAGCAAAATATTTTTTAAAGCGCTCATGTTGGTGAGCTGAATATTAATCACTGAAAACTTCTTAGCACTGTTATTAATTGCAATTGATTAATGTTCTGGCTGAATGTGCTTTCAGATAGTTCTCACCATAACCTTATTGAAAAGAGCATTCTGCACTTATTGGTATTGAATTCAGCCGAGCCTCAGAACAGTTTCTAAAGTTGAATAGAGAGAGGCATTTAAATCATCTGATATTTACCGTTCAAATCTGGCCTTTTCAGCTATTACAGTACTTAGAATATACATTATATTTTCGGGTAGAACTATTTTGCTCATTCTATTGAATCTTGTTAACATTTATAGTAAAGGACAAACAATTCACCTATCCTAATAAAAAATATTGTAGCATCCCGAATCCTTTGCATTTACACTAAATGTCAACTTGTTTTGGTACCCATTACCACTTTCAAATTGCATTATGCAATATAATGCAAATGTGAGCTCTTAATTAGCAGGATCTATTTCATTCAAATGTACAACAGTAGAGGGATTTTTCAACGTACTGCAGCTGTTACCTATGGAGAAAACACATTTCACCTTACTAAGAGAAGCTGCACAAGTACATATGTTGTTATGGATGGATCCTTTAGTGTTTCCTTAAGCAATGCTATTTCATAATGGATTCCACGTTGACTATAGCAAATTTTTTTGACTATAGCAAATTTTACCATTGCTGCCCACTCAGTTTCTGCCTCTAGGTTGTTTTTGCAAAAGAAGATAAAGTTTTTCAAAGTAATAGGGAGTGGGGGTGGAGGAAGGTTTCTTTAGGAAGGATACACTATTTACCAAGGTCATAAAGAAATAAGTCTATATATGCATACCTATTTAAATGTCATTTAAACACTATATGCACATCTTGGTACACATGCTGTGCCAAATCCACATTTTCAAAAATATAACCAGAAGGCAGCCTCATGAAATGACAAAAGCTAAAAAAGAAAAAAAGAAAACATCTATGAATAGATATCACAGATAATGTAGAAGGTAGAACATTATGGACAAATAGAATAATAAATCCTTTACCCATCGGATTTTTTCCCTAGATTTGGGGCCTTTAAAAACAACCAATTACGGTAAATGTTTAACTGTAGGAGTTCAGGCAGACAGCCAAATTCTGGTTGCAAAGCTCTTGCAAGTTTTAACCGAAAGCCTTTTTTCATTTTTGAGCAAAAAGATTTCTAGATACCACCTCTACCCTGGTGTGCCTAGAGCCACCTGGGATCTGATAAGTGAACTGGGCAGAACGCAGAGTTTCCAAGAATTGGGCCGGGAAGTATTTCCTGAAATGTGGCAAAGAATGGGCTACCAGGAGTGTAAGGGCAATACTTAAACCATTTACCTAAACCCAGTTTATTCCTACAGTACACAAAGTAAAGAAAGATTTATTTTCCTTAGCCAACTACCTACAAAGTCAGTAAGTGTGAGGGAAGGAAGCAAAAGGAACGTTTATGTACTTGAAAGGCAAACAAGACAGCAA
Organism: Chinchilla lanigera; assembly: GCF_000276665.1. Classification (NCBI taxonomy): domain Eukaryota; kingdom Metazoa; phylum Chordata; class Mammalia; order Rodentia; family Chinchillidae; genus Chinchilla; species Chinchilla lanigera. Next base: position 1,943,054 of record NW_004955539.1, on the reverse strand, counting down.
AACTCTCCTGCTAGCTCCCCCCCCCCCGCCCCAGTTTATTAACCAAATTACCAATCTGTGTGAAATTGGTTTGAACATTTGCCCTTCCTCAGGACCTTCCCATTTTCTGTGGAAACACTAAAAATGGGTACAAGTGGCCAAGACGATCCATCCTCTAGGCTGCAGCCCGGAAATATTTGAGAAGCAGCCGCTAAAGTCTCCATACCGATCCTGAGGGGCTACAGAAGTGACTTTTCTTGGTCGTTTCCTCCCCTGGCTCCTCAGATTATCATGCTAATCTTTCCCCCCTTCCTTCTTTACAGTCCCACCAGCAGGGCCTCAGTGCCTCAAATCTTGTTTACCCGACCCCCAAGCCCGAATGTCTCACATCCACCCCCCTCCCCAAGTCCCCTCCCGGTCACCACCAAAGCCCGGAGAAGTGGAACGCATACAATGCCTCCCTTATAGGGCTAGAGCTAGGAACTGGGCATGCTCAGTAGCGAAAGCAGATTTTTTTTTTTTCTTTTGATCGCAAGTGCAGCACCTCTCCCAGTCCAACACCTCTTTCCTCTACCCCTCGCCCCTATCCCGACTCCCAGGTCCTTAATCACTCTGCTTAACCAATTTTGTGCCAAGATCTCCCTTAGTTCTAAAATGCGGAGAATTAACCCTTCTCTTCCTAACCCCGCCAAATAGTCTCACTTTGGGCTAAAACCTTACACTTTTGCCTTAAAGCCCCCAGCCCCTTTCTCGCAGACAGGTAGAGGGAGTGCGAATACTACTGGATCCCAGAAAACGGGTCCCAGGAAGGCTCCATCCAAGATCGACAGCTACCGAGAAGTACTCCTGGAGCGCTCTGTTCTGCGGGGTGACAATTAGCCAAAGGTACCGTACCCATGATACAAAACCCAAGCGCTAGTGTAGCATTTGAATGTCATCTTTGACTCACCCCCTTCGGTCCTGGAATTACTCAATTCCGCGTAGACTGGACGACCCTGGATCTCTAAGTCCCCCTCCCTCCAGGTTCTCCAATGTTTCTTTGGCTTTTCCTGGGTTCTTGGTTGCTCTCTCAGCGAAACGCCCCGGGTGCGCTTGTGTGTGCGTGTGCGTGTGTGTGTGTGTGTGTGTGCGTGTGCGTGTTCCTTCCTTTTTAGGGGGTTTGGGCGAGGAGAAAGGATTCGAGTGCGCATCTGTGGTGGGGGGATGGAGGCCAGTGAGCCCGCAATAAGGAAGCGGGGTCTCTGCCTGAGGATAGGGGTCTTTCCTCCCCAGGGGGGGCTGGTTTAGGCAAAAGTAGGGGCGGATGCCAGGAGGAAAGTGCCTTATTTTTCTCGGTGTGTGGATAGAAGCAGAATCAAGTGGGGGTGTCTGGATGCGGGACTAGGGGCTCAGGAATGGGGGGGGTCTGAGCAGTTGGGTGTCGGGAGGGAGGACTGCCTGTGTGCCAGGGGGCGGGGGCGGGGGCGGGGATTCGGCTTGTATGTAAAGGTGCAGCCCTTGTGCGAGGGTCCGGGTGCGCGCGCGGTGTCTGGCTGGGTGCGCGCGCGCGCTCCGCTGCCCTCCTGCTCGCCCGCTAGGGTTGCTCGGTGGGCTTGACGGGCGAGCGGGAGCTGAGAAGCGCCATCCTGGACCACGTAGAGATCGTCGCGGAAACTGAGACGCGGGTCGTGGAGGGGCCCGCCCTGCACCAGACGCCGGGCTTCAGAGGTGGGTGAATTTCCAGCGGGGACTGCGCGAGCTGCACCGACAAGCGCGCTGCCTCTTCCCGGCTGGGCTCGGCACCGCGGGTGCGCGCGCGCGAAGGGAAGCAGGTAGCTTATTATTTTTAGTTTGAGTCGTGTTGGTTAGGGGCCGAGTGAGTGGACAAAGTGGACGTGTTGGCTAACAACCCCCTACACACACACACACACACACCTCTCACTTGCCTGCCCACAGCGTGTTCGCGTGTCCCTGAGGACAGAAAGAATCCGGGTGTCCTCAGCATCCCTGCCCCCTGGGCAGCGGGGGCGACCGGGAAAGTGTCCTGGACTCGCAGCCTGGACTGTTGGGGCCGCTGCTCTGGGCTGGGCTTTGTTTTCTGCGCTCTACTGATATTCACTCTGCGTGGACGTGGATGTGGGGCTCTCGCTGGCTGGTCAGAGATTGCTGGCACCCAGCGAGACGGGGGAAAAAGAGAGGAAGAGCCGGTGGGTAACTCTACAAGCCCTGCAAAGCCAGAAAAGCCCTAGCAACGCGACTTTGCAAGGTGCCTACATTTTGAGCCGATTTCTGGCTTGGTGAGCAGGAATGTGTAGCTGGCCAGGGGAGGGGGTGCGGGCAGAGGGAGCCCTGGCCGCTGCTTGTGGCCAAGGAGGCACGGGGTCACTCTGCCTGTCGCAGACGGCTCAGTGACAACCCAGTGCCAGTCCTCTCGCGGCCTGAGCTAGCTAGCTATCTCCCCTATCCAGCAGCCCGGGTGAAAAAGGCCGACGGAAACTCCAGCAGCTTCCCATTGTGGGACGCGAGCACGCGGAGAAATGTGTGCGCAGCGGGGTTGAAGGCCCCCGCGACATCGCGCACAGTACCCCGCCTCCATCGTTCTGCCCACTGGGCTGCTGCTCGGCCGGGGTACCCGGGAGGGGGCTGAGCGCCGGCTCTAGGCACCGGGATGCGGCAAAACATTGCGGTACGCGCCAGCGCCCGCAGCCCCTCCAACCGCGTCTCCGCTGGCCCGAGGTAGCGCACAAGGGGCGGCAGTGGCCCGGGCTCTCCGCCGACCTTCCCTCCCCCATCTTAGACCTAGGAGGGCTGCCCGAGCTTTCCCACGTCAGCACCTGCGGAGCAACCTCGACCCACAGACGCGGCTGTGGTGGTTTGTCCCCGCGGGCAGCTCCCTCCTCCGAAGCGTGGAGCCCCAGGCGCGGCACTGTGCTGGATGCCGGATTTGTGGCAGGGCTAGGTTTGTGCAGTTCCGGCCGGCCGTGGGAGCTGAGCGTCTTGCTGGCACGGAGACAGAAAGACAGGGAGACGCACCATGCTGGGCAGCCTGAGAGATGGCTCTTGACATCTAACTCGTACTTTGTATGTTTCGGGTTTTTTTTTGTTTTGTTTTGGTTTTTTTTGCCTTATTTTCATGATTTTCAGTGCGTGTTTTAATGGAGACCTACGTGAATGTGCGATTTCTTTCGTTTACATTCAGTACCCCTTTTTACTCTTTCTGGCTGCCTCCTCTGAGGTTTACCTCCTCCATTCTCCACTTCTCCATGCCTCTCGCCCTTTCAGCACCTCTTTCCCTTCTTGTCGGACCAACTCTTCCTCTCCCTTGCCTGCTGCTCCTCCAGCTGCTGTGGGCTTCCTCTGTTTCACAAGAGCTGCATTTGGGAACTTCGTAGCTAGCTCGTCCTAGCCCTTCTCTTTCCTCTTGGCTACTTGAAGTGGAAATTACTGGGAGGAGGACAGCTCCTTCTGCCTTTGGAGATCTGTTGATGTTTCTGGTTCTTGATTTTGTGCTGAATTTGGGTTACTGGATTTTTTTTTTCTTTTTGTTTGCTTTTAGCTTGGTTGCTTTTTGGTTTCCTCGTTTTGGAGCGAGCGTGGTGGTTGGTAGTTAGTAACAAGAAATGACTCAACTGAACCAAAATAACTGTTGAAAATCACATCAACATAAGGCAAAAGAGATCAAGAGAAATTTTGATTTTACAATTAAAGTTGGTTTGATGATGTCATATTTAAGAATTATGACTTCTTTTTGCAATGCAAATCATTCTGTCCTGGTGAATAGGGGAAATGCATGTCTATATGGCAACCAAATAATATGTCAGCAGTACTGACCATATTCTGAACCAAGCTACTTAAGATGCAAATCTTCCTGGTCGTGGCTAATGGACTGTCTACTTGAGACATGTTCCATTCTGCCACTAGCTGATTCCTCGTGAGCAAAATAAACAAAGGAGTTTCTGTGACACTTCTTTCTTTGCATTTTTCTCTCATTGTGTGCTCCTGGCTATTTTATTTATTTAATTAATATTTGCTGGTAACCATATTGAAATTGCAGCCAGCTTCCCATTCACAACGGGAAAGATCCACATGCCTAGAATTGCATCAATAGAATGCACTCTGTTTGTCTTCCATTTATTCTTTTCCAGGAAGCAGAAGCGCTGTTTGTACATGTGTATTTGTGTGTATTTGCGGTGCATAAGGAGTGGGTGACAGTGGGTTAATTTGCTAAGCATTAAAGTCCATTAAGAAGTGACTTTTATTTGTTTACAGGGGCTGGTAATATTGGGAAGCTGTTTGGGAACTGATGATTTGTGTATGAAAATGTGTTTCTCCTGAATGTATCTGATCGTGCAGAGAAAGCTACTCAAAGATTGTGGTGTGTAAAGTCTTCTCCCTCAGCATTGGCAATCTGTGGTCCAAATAAAGGAGATAAGGATTTGAGCCAAGGGTCTATTGAACCTACGTTCAAAGTAGCTAATAAAAAGGAAAAAGAAAGAACTAGAAAGGCAGGAGAGACGATTCTATGGGTGAAAGGCTGCCTGGAGATCAGCTAAGCAATGCAGGAGCAAGCAGTTCCTCTCTTGTCTTCAGGGACCCAAAGCCAAAAGGTTCCTCCAACCCCCGCATGGAGGTTGACTGGCAGGGAACTAGATGCATATTGTTATTTCATTTGAAAATAAAATCGGTCTATCTTCTATTCAGTTGTTTTTCTAGCCCCCTCCTGCAGGGTCATCTGTGCTTTTGAAGGCAGCAGTGTACAGGAGTGAGCTGATTAATGGCTAGGTGCTTACCAGTTGGCTGAAGCTCAATCCAGGGCTCCTTCCACAAAGGTCTGTTAACTGTCTCCTGTGCAGTTACCCAGGCTTGCAATTGCCATCCTCCACTGAAGCCTGGGCTCTGGTATGGTCTTTACTTAGATTCTTTATCTAGCCCAAGCCTGGAGAATAGATGTCCACTAATTGTAATGCCTTTGTGGTACAAGTGACACGGCATATCTGGTGGTCTCCAGACTGTCATTTGAGTGGCAGATAGGAAGCATTCAGGCCTGAGTTCAAGGGCAGAGTGTGGTGATTCAAGTGAGAAAATAATTGATATCATTAAGGTTTAAGTATGATTAATAATTCTTTTCTTATTGTTTGTTATATATTCTGCATATGGAAATTTTGTATAAACTGTATGTTTTGAAATAAAATGAGGGGCATTTTTGTAGTTATTGTTTGATTGAGTGCAAATGTTTGGAGTTTTGGGTGCATTAAAAATACAGTGCTGGTCATTATAACCATATGTTCATTACGATATAATTTAGACACTAATAATTTTTCAAGTCATCACCATTGAAAAAATGTTTTCTTTTTATTTTTTAGATTATTTCTCTTTATTCAGAAGCATAAAGTTGCTTGCCGATTGCAAGAAGATGTTTCTTTGGCTCTTTCTGATTTTGTCAGCCCTCATTGCTTCGACAAACGCAGATTCTGACATCTCAGTGGAAATTTGCAATGTGTGCTCCTGCGTGTCAGTGGAGAATGTGCTCTATGTCAACTGTGAGAAAGTTTCAGTGTACAGGCCAAATCAGCTGAAACCACCGTGGTCTAATTTCTATCACCTTAATTTCCAAAACAATTTTTTAAATATCCTCTATCCAAATACATTCTTGAATTTTTCACATGCAGTATCCCTGCATCTGGGAAATAATAAACTCCAGAACATTGAGGGAGGAGCCTTCCTGGGGCTCAGTGCATTAAAGCAGTTGCACTTGAACAACAATGAATTAAAGATTCTCCGAGCTGACACTTTCCTTGGCATAGAGAACTTGGAGTATCTCCAGGCTGACTACAATTTAATCAAGTATATTGAACGCGGAGCCTTCAATAAGCTCCACAAACTGAAAGTTCTCATTCTTAATGACAATCTGATTTCATTTCTTCCTGATAATATTTTCCGATTCGCATCTTTGACCCACCTGGATATACGAGGAAACAGGATCCAGAAGCTCCCTTATATTGGGGTTCTGGAACACATTGGCCGTGTCGTCGAATTGCAACTGGAAGATAACCCTTGGAACTGTAGCTGTGATTTGTTGCCTTTAAAAGCTTGGCTGGAGAATATGCCATATAACATTTACATAGGAGAAGCTATCTGCGAAACTCCCAGTGACTTATATGGAAGGCTTTTAAAAGAAACCAACAAACAAGAATTATGCCCGATGGGTACAGGCAGTGATTTTGACGTCCGCATTTTGCCTCCCTCTCAGCTGGAAAATGGCTACACGACTCCCAACGGTCACACTACTCAAACATCCTTGCACAGATTAGTGACCAAACCACCCAAAACAACAAATCCTTCTAAGATCTCCGGAATCGTGGCCGGCAAAGCCCTCTCCAACCGCAATCTCAGTCAGATTGTGTCTTACCAAACAAGGGTGCCTCCTCTCACACCCTGCCCAGCGCCTTGCTTTTGCAAAACCCATCCATCAGATTTGGGACTGAGTGTGAACTGCCAAGAGAAAAACATACAGTCCATGTCTGAACTGATACCGAAACCTTTAAATGCCAAGAAATTGCACGTCAATGGCAATAACATCAAAGATGTGGACATCTCAGACTTCGCCGAGTTTGAAGGACTGGACTTGCTGCATTTAGGCAGCAATCAGATTACGGTGATCAAGGGCGACGTTTTCCACAATCTCACTAACTTGCGCAGGCTGTATCTCAATGGCAATCAGATCGAGAGACTCTATCCTGAAATCTTTTCAGGGCTTCATAACCTGCAGTATCTGTATTTGGAATATAATTTGATTAAGGAAATTTTAGCAGGCACCTTTGACTCCATGCCCAATTTGCAGTTATTGTACTTGAACAACAATCTGCTCAAAAGCCTGCCTGTTTACATTTTTTCCGGAGCCCCCCTGGCTAGACTGAACCTGAGGAACAACAAATTCATGTACTTGCCTGTCAGTGGGGTCCTTGATCAGCTGCAGTCTCTTACGCAGATTGACTTGGAGGGCAACCCGTGGGACTGCACTTGTGACTTAGTGGCGTTAAAGCTGTGGCTGGAGAAGTTAAACGACGGGATTGTTGTGAAGGAACTGAAATGTGAGACACCTGTTCAGTTTGCCAACATCGAACTGAAGTCCCTCAAAAATGAAATCTTGTGTCCCAAACTTTTAAACAAGCCATCTCTGCCATTCACTAGCCCTGCACCTGCCATTACATTCACCACCCCGCTGGGACCCATTCGAAGTCCTCCTGGTGGCCCAGTGCCTCTATCTATCTTAATCTTAAGTATTTTAGTAGTCCTCATTTTAACGGTCTTTGTTGCTTTTTGCCTCCTTGTTTTTGTGCTGCGACGCAACAAGAAACCCACGGTAAAGCACGAAGGCCTGGGGAATCCTGAATGTGGCTCCATGCAGCTGCAGCTACGGAAGCATGACCACAAACCCAATAAAAAAGACGGCCTGAGCACAGAAGCTTTTATTCCACAAACCATAGAACAGATGAGCAAGAGCCACACCTGTGGCTTGAAAGAGTCAGACACTGGGTTCATGTTTTCAGATCCCCCAGGACAGAAGGTCATTCTGAGAAATGTTGCCGACAAAGACAAAGATTTATTGCACGTGGATACCAGGAAGAGACTGAGCACAATTGATGAACTGGATGAATTATTCCCTAGCAGGGATTCCAATGTGTTTATTCAGAATTTTCTTGAAAGCAAAAAGGAGTATAATAGCATAGGTGTCAGCGGCTTTGAGATTCGCTATCCAGAAAAACAACAAGATAAAAAAAACAAGAAGTCACTGATAGGTGGCAACCATAGTAAAATTGTTGTGGAGCAAAGGAAGAGTGAGTATTTTGAACTGAAGGCCAAACTTCAGAGTTCCCCTGACTACCTACAGGTCCTTGAGGAGCAAACAGCTTTGAACAAGATATAGGTCATGCAATCCTAACTTCATAAAGAGGACATTTATTTAATGATGAAAGTGCCTTTTGTTGACTTCTAACTTCCAAATACTATGTTATCAATAGGCATAGAGGCAGGTGTTTCCAAGGGTGTCTCATTAACTGTAGCTACAAAGATGTGTCAAGTAGAGGAGAATTTCCTTAATAGATTTTACTACAGAAAACCTATACTGTGGAGTCCTGTGGGGATACTGCAAACTCTATTGCCAAAGGGATGCTTTATATACATAGTACACTGAATTTAACCTCAAGAGGCAAATCCGTTTTGTACCCCAATACAAAACCTTCGTCTCTTTGTGCTTTGTAAAGCAAACTCAAGAAAACTGGTACCAGTGTTAATACTTCAGCTGGCTCCTTCATCTTGCACGTAGATTAAGCTGGTGGAACTGGAATAATCCTTTCGATTTGTGGCATTGTAACAACTCTGTGTAAAGATTATCTGAAAAGTGTAAAAAAAAAAAAGCATGCAAAGAGAGAACATTTGACAGTATTTGTAAATCGGTAACCTCTATGACTTGCATCTTGAAACCGCTGGATTTATAACGTTAAATTGTGCAAATATTGTTTAAAAATATACCATGCATTATGTAACTATAAAATAAATCTGAACAGTTTAAGCATTACCTGTCTATACATAAAAATCTAAAAGAGAAAACAATCAATGTGAGTTATATAGCATTTGTGGTGATCTGAAGAAATATGTTTATCAGAATTAAACATGACTCAAATTAAAATGACACTAGAGTTTGTTCTCAGTTATGTGAAATACCCACAATCCTTAAAAGGTTGTCCAAACTTAGCAAAGTGCTTACCGTGTGAGCGCACCCAAAGCTATTTTTGTAACATAATTCATATTTATGAAGTACTTTGTATACTAAATAGGAAAATATGTACTCCTTAATATGTATTTAATATGCCTGACTTGTTTTCCTGATCACAGCGAATTTATCAGTAAGTATAAATTTAGATAGAAAAATATACTGAACCGAACCTGAAGCTAATGTGTACAGACATATTTTGGACTTTGTGATCAGGTATAAATGAAAAACAGAAAAAGCAAAAAACAAACAAAAAAGAACAAAAAACACTAAAAAAAAGCAGTTCTTTGCTATTCTTGTGAATTTAGCATATTATCTTCAGATTTGTTACCAGTTGTGCATTTTAAAATAGGTTCCTTAGTTCTCTAGTATTGTGTCTGGGGCAGTTGTTATTTGCCGTCAGTTGTCTTGCTTTCCAGGATTCTATGAGCTTAATTCAGATAGTTTTCACTACAAATATTAAAAAAATAATGACTAAGGTGAATAGTATCTTAGCTGCATCAGTATCCTGTTCTTTCATCCTTCTGACTACTATCAGATAATCTAGCAGAACTGTAAACATCATGGCAATCTTGGCTATCAAAGCCACACTGTAAAATGCTTGCATTGGTCTCACATGAGCGCACAGTCTGCAACCACAAATGATACGCCCCTGTGTTTGCTTGTGCTGTTAAATTCTAAGTCAAAACTGGTCAAAGGAATGAAGCATTTGATAACCGGCAATATTTAAAGATCTTTAGGAGCTCTCAATTAGCAAACTGATATTCAGAAGTGCGTTGCCTTCTCGGCCAGTTTGTGCAGTGTGTGTGTATGTATGTGTGTGTGTGTGTGAGTGTGATATCCATCTCTTATGGATTACTGTATTAATTAGTTAAATAACCAAGAAGGCTAACATAGATATTCTTCACAAATTACAAGTGGCAGATGTTTTTGTGAAGCTTCAAAAATGATACAGTTAAAGTTGTAGCAGCAAGTAGATTATTAAGCACTAATTTCAGGGCTGTGCATTTGTTTCAAGATGTAAAAAAATCATGGTATTCTTGGAAGAGTGTGTGTGTGTGTTTGTGTGTGTTTGGGTATGTATTCATACATATAGATAATTTGGAGAGTTTTAAAATAGGAAAAAAATCTCCATGTGTATGTGCTGGTGCTCTTAAAACTTTAATGTGTAATTTTAATTTTCATGACAATGTCTGTGCATACTTTATATGAATATAAAAAATCCAAACAAATAATTGCTTTCTGATCTCAAAAGAAAAGACAAGATGTGTGCACAACAACTTGTGTTCATCTGTAATTTCATGAGGACTTTTAATATGCCATTACCATGCATGCATGCATCCATGGATTAAAGGGCTCCTAATGTGTACTGACAGGATAAAGACGCAAAGCCTTCAAAGAAAGTGTTTTAGTTTATCCTGTCAATAAAGTATGGATTGAGGAATGTTAAGTAGACATTTATGGAAGGAAACAAAGCTCCATCCATGATCTGGGGATAATAGGTCATTGGGATGATGCCTTTTATTCAGTGTGGTGATGCTTTGAAGATGTTTCAAGGCTTCCGCAGAATTGTCAATGGCAAGAGTACCTGCCACCATCTCAAAGCTTGCTGTAGTATATTGGCTACTTCATATTCTTCTGCTGAAAGGTATAAATGTTCAAAATTTTTAGGAAAAACAGTAATTCAGTGTATGTGGTTATTTGCAGGTTCTAATTGTAAATGAAAGTAACAAATCCTTGGTTAAGGCTGATATACTTTCCTTAACTAAAGTCATTGTGCCTACATTATACAGTGTATACTATTTTGCACCTGTCTCTCACTAGTTGTACTTGTACATTTTATGATAATGTAGTTAGGCATAAGTTCTGAGTTGAGTACAAGAACAGTTAAAATACTGTATCTACGTTTTGTTGGCTTCAATTTTAATCTTGATGTTAGTTTAACCCCTTGAGGTATGACATGTACGTTGGTACAGCATTTTTAGTAGAGCTTTGAATCAAATCTTGAAAATCCAAGAAGTGCTGATTTCTAACGTAGTCTGACACATGATAGGCTTCTTGGCTTTGCATTCACATTTATGAACTGTGTTAGAGCAGTTGCAAAGGAAACTAGATATTCTGAAATCAGTGAAGGGGTTGAGATAATATATTGTGTCCGTGTAATATAAATCGAGTTTTAAATTATTTTTCTATGAGATCAATACAGATGATTCAATTCTTTAAAGTAAATCTTTGTGTAATTTTATGAGAAAGCAGCTATTAAAGTACAGTGATTGAAGTCTATAAGGCAATTTATATTCTATATTTAGTTTTCCATTGTGAATAATAAAGTGAATAAATATATTAATTAGAGAGTCATTTAAGACCATCTTTCTTTTGTTGCTTTTTTTAAACATTTGATTTTATAAGCCATAAAAATGCATAATTTATACAGGGCATGGCCTCATGAGTAATATCAACAGGTATTTCAGAAATAGCAGACTACATCTAGAAACCTAGGGTGATAAATTATAATATCATTTGCATGACTTTTATATTGACATTGTATGAAATGAGCACAGTGAGTTTTTGTTGTTATTGTTGTCGCATCCAAAGAGTTGGGGAGAAAAATATATTAAGAATGTATTTATAATCACTATTTTGAAATAAAGTAAAAAAAAATGCATTGTTGTTTTTACCCTGATTTGACTTTTGGTATTTTAGGTTAGTTTGTAAAACAAAAATCAAGCAATGCTATAAAATCTAATGTAAATCACAAAAAGGAACTGTTTTAATGACTTTTGTTTGCTTTTAATTACATCAAGGTATTAGAATTTATTAAATGCCATTTTTACAAAAGTATTAATAAAATTATTTGCTACAATGGTATTTCTGAAGCCACAGTTTGTTAAATATATCTATATTTCCATTATTTTTAGAAGAAATAAAACAGTAGACAAACTGATCATATCGCTCAGATTTGAGGGTAAGATACATAGCTTTAGAATACTGTTTGTATCCAACCTAATTGTTAAATCTCTGTTAAAAAATGCTTTCTTTACAAACATCTTTGCAATCTGTTTTCCCTCCCACTGTCAGCCCCTTCGGAGAAGAGTGAGACAATGCCAAGAGCGACATGCTTTGATTCTGGCCCATTCTCATTAATTGGTTGGAATCTGACATAACTTCAGATAAGCAAATATTAGTATTCAGTCTTAAATATCTACTCAAATAATTTTAGAAACAGACTTTGGGATTTCTATATTTCATGGCCAACATGACTGATTACAAGTTAGTTTTTTATTTATGGGAAAAATTGTGATTTATATTTGTTTCTTTTCAAGAAGACCTAAATTATCAGTCCATCATTGTGCACAGCTACTGTGGTGAAGGAAAATGAAGCGATCGTGTAATGACTAATTTAAGGGCAGAGAATATACACACAGGGAGTTGGCCAATAATGTTGATTAAGGCACTTCAGAGAACCATGGAAAGGAACACTGAAAGTATAAATTCAGATTGTTGTGGCCTTACATCTACACACAGCTATGCTGAAGTGTGGACAGTATAGGGCGCATATATAAGTACTTTTGGGCTAAAGGTCTGTGTGTCATAGTAAATACATCATGAAATTGTGTTATTTGAGTTACGAATCTTGAGCACAAGATTGGATCTCAGGCACTCTGTTTTGTAGAAAAATGGCATCAAGTCAAGCATTGATTTCATTTCCAGGGCTCATTAAACTAGTCACTATGATCAGATGGGATGAATGAAAATATCCTGTTTGTCATGTAACTTACCGGGAGTAACTGTGGGTATATATTAAGTTCATCTTATAATTGTTAACTATCAATTGAAGATTTCCTGAAGATCTGTCCTTTGTTAAATTAAAAACAGATGGAAGGTCAAGTGAATTTAATCATTTATTTTAGCCCTTAATGTAATTTTGATATTTTATTTCTTTATTCATGTATTGTTTAATTTCAGTTGAGTTTGCATTAGTTGATATGATTGCATTTGTGAGTGTGACAAATGAAGGAAGGAAGCTGACTTCTTACATGAAATAATGATATTTAAAATGTTTTAAAATTAACTGCTCATTCATACGTCTACAGAGGAAAAATAAAGTGGAGTTCTGAGACACTTGAATACTTTGAGCTTTTCAGTGAAAATTGGAAGATAACCTATGATAGAACACAGAACCAAGAGAAAATTACACAGTTCTCCACTTTAGTTTACCTTTGTAAACACTACCTAAATAGCAATTGATTCAGGGGATTCAATAATAAAGTAAAAATGACAAATTACTTATTTAATTTAAAAGCCTCTGAATTAGACCTTCAGTGTGATAAATGCAATATGTAATGAATTATTACTTTTTATTAGCTATAGGAAGAAATTTGTCTTTTAAAATTCCTACATATTTCTCTCAGTTCACAACTCACTAGACCTGGTTAACAAGCTAAGAAAGCCATGTTGTGCAGTGGATATTGCTCATGGAAATATTTGAAAATCACAGTAAGTTCTGTTCTCCCTCCTAAGACTTGGCAATGTATATTTCCATCCTTGTTTCATGTAAACTGAAATTTTGTGCTATAATTCTGGAGTTGGTATGCAGTAACTTTAATGCTGTTTTCACAAATAAAAGTCTTTCTTATAGGTCACATGTGTAGCCATTCAGTGTGTTTATTAGGGGGAAACCAATGAAGCTCAAATTTTAAAAAATATTTTGGCTTTTAGATGATACAATTATTCTATTCACGTATATGGATAGGCAAGCCCTACCTAAATATATTCACATACACACACAGAAAGAGTCATACATACAAACAGTGAATTATGCACAGAGGGAAATACCTAGCTGGTATTACCAGTTAAAAAGTTTTTGCATAACTACCCAGCTTTTCCAAAGAACACTGGTTTTCGGGGCCCTAATGATAATTATCATGCTTTTTGCTTTCACTTTCAATTGAAATCTGACCACTGTGTCACACATAGTAGAAATTAGGCCCACTTATGTCAAGTTTTAGTAATATGCAGTGTCATTAGATTTGAATTTGCTTTTCTTTCTTTATTAACTTAATCATCATCTTTAACAATACTGAATGAACAGTGCCACATTACCCCCAGGCAACCAGCCATTGTGCAAAACAAAGCTCTTATCGCCCTTCAAAAATATAATTCAGAGAAGAGTATGCAGGCATTTAGATCCAAAATGAGGAGACCAAGGGTGAGAATTTGGTTAAAAATTATTGAACATGGATTTATTTTTAAGAAAAGAAGTAATAGTTGTAAATTAACACTAAAGAGCCAATACCTACATCATGATCAGGGAAGGAAAGGGCAAAGGAATATTAACCATCATGGAAAAATGTCAAATTCCAGTTGTCTTTCTTTTGAGAATTTCCCCTGTTTTGTTAACCTTCATTTCCTTCAAATGAATATGAAATTGAGGCTCTACCAATGCAACGATAATTCAGTATTTTACAGAACTCACTGGCCAGAAAATTCATTTACTTACTGTTTAGCCTCCCTGGAATTTTTTTCCTCTGATTGACTGACATTATGGATTGACTGACTGTCAGGGCCTCCTGAGATGGCGTTAACTGTTAAAATAATGAATAGTGCTTTCGCTTATTGAGAAAAGAAGGAAAACATGCATATTACACATAGAGGATTTTGGGAGGGAGCAAAATAAATCAGTACAAGTACACGGTTTCCCAGTCTTGTAAAATATTGCTGAGCCTTCCTTTTTTTTTTCTTTTTCTTTTTCTTTCAGAAATGTGAGTTCAGTAAAAATTACCAAGTATCTATTTGAGAAGCCATTTCCTCCATGAACCCCTAGGAAATCGTGTATCTGCCATGGATCCCCTTGCTCCGTAGCAGGATGTGTCATATTTGCCAAGTCCTCCCTGCTGGAGATTGTTCTGTTCTGCTGTTACGAACAGCCAACAGCATCTATGGATGGCAGGGACTAGCTCAGGAAAAGATTTTTTCACTTATTTGGTGGGTAGTGGCAATAAGCACACAAAAGCTAAGATTCCAAGTGTAATTTTACCACAGCAGGGAGCATTTCAGTTGCATACATTTTGCATATTGCAGCTTTGTTTTTGTTCATCAGTTACCCTCCAGCCCACAGAAACAACTAGATATGTTATTCATCGCTCTCCTTCAGAAGTGGAAACCACTCTCCATCCTGGAAACTGTTATTTATAGCAAGAAACATCATGAGTTTTCTGCCTATTTCCTTCTGTAACTTCTAGAAATATAACATTTTCGTGAGCTAAGTGATGGATTTAAAAGGAAATCCTTCTGACAGAAAAATAATTATAAGAAAATAGAGTGAGATATCAGAAAAAAGTCAACTTTGGGAAGCTAGTTCTTTTTTTTTTAGGTTTTCTCATATGTAAGTAGAGTTCAGTGCCTTAGCTCATGAGATGGACCCGAAGAAATCAGTTTTCACTAGAGTCCTTGCGTTAACTACAGAAGGATATTATTGCTGACATGTTGGTCAGGTTTGCCATGTATTATCCTAAACGTGGCTGTTATTTTCTCCTTGTGCTATACTTCACAAAATACTCATTTGCTCAGATTTGGCACAGCTGCTGAAACGCTGCTGTATCAATTCTCACCATGAAAATTCACAAACCATTTTTTCTGCATGCAAATCAGCAGTTACACAGAAATGGGCACCGGAAACTGCTTAAATCATTAGGGTTGGGAGGAGTGTGTCCTTAAGAAACGAGGGCTTAAAAAATGTAGATATTTTATTAAAATTACAGTGGGGTCAAGCACCTCCCTTTGAACTTGGTCACATTTTATGGGATTCCATGTGTGCATTATAAAAGAAACAGAGCTCAGCTGAGAGGCAGTATTCCTACTATTTAGTCTTCTTGCTTGCATAATCTTTGTTGAAGCGGAGAATGTACGATCACTAGCTTGCAGAGTTAGTCACAAGCGTGTATACAATTTCAGCTGCTCATCTCAGTAAAAATACGTTGGTGAAATCCAGTTTCTTTCATGGCCTTTATATCACTTTAATCATCAAAACATGAACATATCTATTGGAGAATAGTGACACTCGGTGTTGACTAACCTACACAGGAGCATGGAGTACATTCACTCATTAAATTTTGAAATCTGATCAATTGGCCCTGATCCCTTCTCTTTTCAAGGGTAACTAGAGGTAGAGAGGAAAAATGACAAAACCACAGTCACATGTGTTACAACCACTTTGGCCTAGTATCTGATTCTTCTTACACACAAGATGATTTTATTCCCCCTACGCTGCCCTATTTGGAAGATCCAGAGAGGAGAATGAGTATCGGTGAGTGGGGGTATAGGGAGAACTTGCTTTGTAACATGAGGCCAGTTTCTGTACATTTTTAGAGCAGTCTATAACTGCAATGAACTAGATATGAGATACAGGTTTATTTATCCACACAACTGTCCAAGGTGAGAATTGTTCTGACAGGAAAGATGGATGTTACTCAAGAAAATTTATTTGAATATGGGCTTAGACTAGGTGATCTTGGAGGAAAGGATGCTTTTACCTCTAAGCCTAACGTTTCTCTGGTGCACACAAATGACTCAAGTCACATATCAAATGCATTTTGCTCTATATACTCAAGTGCTTGATTTGTCATAGTTTAGTTAGTATTACACGGTATATATTAGATGCTAGAATTACAAATCAATAACCCCAAAATACCAGTTACATGCCAGGCATGGTGTTACATAAGAAACGTATTACATTCTCCCTGATTTGTAATGTTCGCATTTTAAGTGTCAGCAACCGAAATAAAACCTCTTATGTTTAATTTTTTTACAAAGGAAAAACAACCTTCTTTGTCCATTGCACTGAAGATGGCACTCTAGCAACAATCTCATACTAGAAAGGACAGGCTGTGCTTGTACTTATCATTTCAGTCCTAAATTTCAATGTGGAGGTGAGTTCGTGAACCTGGCAAGTGGGCCATAGACGGTCATTTTTGTACTATCAATTTCACTAATTGGAGGTGGGTCTATTGTTTTATTATTTAGCCTCAATTAGATAGAATTGAACTTTATTCCAAAGAACTGTAGTTATAACTCAAAATCGTCTAAATGATAAAAGAAGAGATTGTGAGAAATATTTATTTCAATTTCATACCACAGAGACAGAAAGTTTTTTAAAACCTTCAGACTTGGAGAGGTTTTGTTTGTTCATTTTGGCCGAGGTATGTTTTTAAATATTCTGGGTACATCTGTGTAATTTTCAGTTTTTAAAGGTCGTTCTGAGTTTGTAAAATTCAATACTGTTAAGTAGAATCCCATTAAATGTCGCTCCTATGCCTTTGCTGATTCCTCTAATTACGAGGAGCGCACCTTCAGGTACCAGTAACTCACAAAATTTGCATGTTTATCCTGTGGAACCATATTTCACATCTAAACAGTTATGGCGTTAAATGTATAATTTTCTGTTTAAGTAGAGAAGAGCAGAAGGAATTAGGAGAATTTACCTTCTCTTGTTACTGATATGTCAAGGCATCCACCAGAGCAGGGGAATTAACACAGTGGCTTCCCTGGCTTTTCAGCTCACACGTTCACCCACGCCCTGTAGCTCCTCACCCAAACATCCTCTATTCCGACACTGACATTGCGCCCCTACTCTCATTTAAACTCTGAATCTGTTTAATGTTTATTCTTCAAGTTCACATTCAGATATCAGATTTATGTACAGCTAATTCACATGCACTCTTAGCTACTTTCCTATTGCTGAGGCATGCTGCCCAACAGCCAGAAGGCAAGAGGGCATGGAATGGCAGAGGGGCATGAGAAAGGAGAAACAGCTAATGGCAGGGAGGCAGGGAGCAGAGAGAGAGAGAGATCAAGAAAGGAGGGAGGCAGATAAGACCCTTCCAGGCCATGTTCTCAGTGACCCACCTCCTCCAACCAGGCTACACCTCCCAACATCACATTTAGCTTTAAACTCAGCAGTGGACTCAGGCACTGCTGTGTATCCATGCCCACGATCCAATTACCTCCCAAAACACCCACCTATGAGCCCTAGAAGCTTTAGGAGACATCTGGATATGAACCATAAGACATGCACACTAAATGTGGCAGTTTTATCAAGACATTTCCATTTTCAAGAATATCAAAGAGTAGGGTAAGAAACAACAATCGTAGAACCAGTGGCTTTGCAGGCCTCTGCCACACAGTGGAGTAGATGGCTGCCCTCAGTAGCCATTGGTCTTACCACGCATAGAGCTGATACAACGAAGATCAGTGGGGATTCCGACTGACTTAAATCTGTTCTCAAGAAGCCTCATGTTAAGTGACCCTAGTTGCTTTCATTCATTCAAACTTATTCATCTCGGGAACTAGCAATGAGGGAAAGGAATCAGTCACAGAGAGGGTCTCCTATTGAAATGAGTTTTATATTAATGTCTGAACAAAGGAGTTCAAATAGCGGTTGAAGAGTAAGGTTCTAGGAGACATATGAGTCTGCGGAAGCAACGTGGGCTAATGCAGCGATGTGGGAAGTAGCTCAATCAGTGGTGCTAATGTCACAGGCAAAGGCTACACCAAGGGCCAGTTAGCAGATATTAGAAGCTTTGCAGGCCATACAGTCATTGTTACAACTAGACAACTCTGTCCCTGTAGCCCAGAAGTAGCCACAGATGGCATGTAAATGGATGAGTATGTCTGTGTTTCTAATAAAACTTTATTGAAAAAAACAAGTGGGGAACAAATTTTATGGGCCAGAGGTTTTGACCCCAAGCTTAAAACATAAACAGCCTGGAAGCAGTCGGACTTGAATAGAGACTCTGCAGGACTTGTACATAAACTTTGTATGAGGATCGAAGGTAACAGTGGAATCGGGTAAGATGCCATCCACTGAGATGAGCAACTCTCAAGTAGGGGCAGGTGTGGAAGGTAGATAGCAAGGATGACAGAGGTCTGTTTGGGCATGCTAAATCTGCAGCACTGAGATTGTGCCACTGTTAAGTAAGCCATTGACTTTGTCTAACAGGAGCTTCCGGGAACAATTTAGGCCTGAAACACAACAGACCATCATCATCATGGACACATAAGTCATGAGAGGAGAGGAGTCACAGAATGAGAAAACAAAGGCGAGCAGTAGATACAGGAGCTTTAGAGATGGTTTTCACTGTCCTCTGTGCTCTATACCTTCTGCATCAAAATCACCTGAGATGCTTGTTACACTGCAGACCTACAGGCCCGCCCCAGCATCTCTGCCCAGGAGCGGTCATTTTAAATCTTCCTTGATTATTATTTATACTAAGTTGTGAGAATCCTTGCTGTGGGGATAACTCAGAAAAGAAAGTTTCCTCAAAAGGGAAATAATCACTGGACAGCTATGGGGTCCTGGGGGCGAAGCAGTAAGAACATTCCAAAAGGGACTCAGGGACTCTGTGTAGTCAGTGTTGCAGAGACGGTCATGCCACCCAACCAGGCTTTTCTGATGTTAGTCCTGTTGAGGTTGCATGCAAGGCAGATGTAAGGACAGTTGTGAGACTCCAGAACCTAACAGGGCACAAAATTTCAGACAGAAATTCCACAGAGGGAAAGAACGGCCTGGGGAATGATGGACAAGAACGGAGACCAGAGTAAACGGCGAAAGATTTATATGATCTGAAGAGAAACCAGAGTGGGAATGAAGGCCAGAGTACCAGGAAAGGTGGAAGCCAAAGATCAGTGCAAGGAAGACTTTGAAATTCCAGGGGGTAGGCATGAAAGCAGCACAGCCAGCAGGGTAATAATACCCACAGCAGGAGTTCACTGCCAGAAGGCAACAAAGATGGGCTGTCTGTCGGGGGGAGCTCATCAAACTCAGGCTCTTCTTAAGAGGCCTTGTGTCTGGTGGTCCTGGTCAGGCACGGGGAGGAATGGGAACACTGGAGTTTCAGCTGTTTGCAGTGAGCTTTAAATTAGAGCAAGAAAACTCCTCTCCCATCCTGTCCTGCCATGGCAGCAGCTCCTTAATAGAGTGCATTCTTTAAATTCCAGCGAGCATACATTCACTGAATGCCTACTATCTATCTTTGCTCTGTGATGGGTGCTGAAAGGAGCAAAAGAGTTGGACCAAGTCCCAGCCCCGTTGGAGTTCACAACCTACCGGAGAAAGCAGGTGTGAAAATGTTTGAATAGCTAAAACAATGAATTCTTTTCTTATTTTAAATAGAAAAGAACAAAAACTAAATAACGAAAAAAGACAAAAGCAAAACAACATAAAAACTATAAAACTGATACAGAATTTCAAAACAAGATAATAGGAAATCAACAATGGTCATTGTATTAGTTATTCTTATCTTCAAAGTAGATGCTCAGATTACCAGATACAGGTATGCAAGATTGATGGAACAATTAAACATTAACTGTTCCTTTCAATAAACCAATAGAAATTAGTAGTACAATTATCTTAGCTATCTTGTGTATATATGCATACATTTTTTTTTCCTTTCCTTCTTTCTTTCTTTGTTTCCTCCTTTCCCTCACCCCAGTTGTTCTTTCCTATTGAGCAGTTTCTTTCCCTTCCACAATATCTATTGTACCTTTCAGATCTTATTTATGCTTTCAGGTTCTTACACTATTGTAAACAAATACAGTGCTTACACATGTATTCTGATTTATTTCACTTCTGAGTATGGTCTCTAGTTGCATCCACTTACCTATAAAAGTTTCTAGTTTATCCTTTTATATAGCTGAGGAATAGTCTGTTGTATAAAAATACCACATCTTTTTATCTATTCCTTAATTGATGTGCATTTGGGTTGTTTCCAAGATTTTGATATGACAAATTGTGCTGCTATAAACATGGGTGCACATATATTTCTGTGATATGATGTTTTTAATTCTTCTAGGAAAATACCTAGAAGGAGAATATCTCGGTTAAGTGGGACATCTAATCCTAATTTTCTGAAGAATCTCCAGACTGATTTCCAAAGTGGTTGCCCCAGCCTACATTACCACCAACAGTGAAGAAGGGTTCCTTTGTCCCCACAGTGTCTCCAGCATTTGTTGTTGGTTGATTTCTTGATGATAGCCATTCTTACTGGGGTGAGATGGAATCTCACTGTGGTTTTAATTTGCATTTCTCAAATGAATAAAGATGTTGATCATTTTTCATGTATTTATTTGCCATTTGTATTTCTTCATCTGAGAAATAGGTATGCATCTCAAATGTCCAGTTTTGGATATTTTTTTAAATTTGGGTTGTCTGAGTTTTCTCAATTCTCTATATGTCTTAGATATAAGTCCTTTGTCTGAGGGACAGTTAGCAAAAATGTTTTCCCACTCTGTGGGTTGTGTTTTCACTCTGTTGGTGATTTCTTTTAAATCACAAAAGCTTTTTAATAGGCTGAGGTCCCAGTTGTTGAATCTTTGGGAAGTGTTTCCCATGCAGTTTGGGTTTTGTTTGTGAAGATGGTGCCTACTCCTATATCTTCAAGATTTCTACCTACTTTCTCTTCCAGTAGATTTAGTGTTTCTGCTTTAATATTTCAATCTTTGATCCATTTAGACTTTAGTGTAGTGCATGGTGATAGGCCTTCAAAAATGAAATTCTTAGGAATCAATCTAAGAAACAAAGTAAAAGATTTATATATTGAAAATTACAGTAGTTTGAAAGAGGAGATCAAAAAGGATAACAGACAATGGAAAGTGAGTATTCCTCACTCATAGATAGGAAGAACCAACATTGTGAAAATGGCCATACTCCCAAAATTGTTGTACAGATTCAATGCAATCCCAATTAAAATACCATTAGTATACCTCACAGATCTAGAGAAAACACTCCTAAAGTTCATCTGGAACCACAAGAGGCGTAGAACAGCAAAAGCAATCTTGGGAAACAAAGGAAAGGGAGGAGGCATCACAATCCCTGACTTGAAATTATATTACAAAGCTACTGTGATAAAATCTTCATGATACTGGCAAAAAACAAAAGACCTGAGGACCAGTAGAGCAGCATAGAAGATGCAGACATAGCTACAAACACACTCAGCCACCTTATCTTTGACAAAGGGGCCAAATATGTTCAGTGGAAATAAGATAGCCTCTTCAATAAATGGTGCTGGAAAAAGTGACTCTCTCCATGCTGAAGACGAAAAACACAATGCATTCTTAATCATAAAATATAAGGCAATGTGCTGCCCAAACAGACATTTCCAGTGCAAAGAAAGAAAGGTTCCATTGTGGAACCAGTGACCTAACATTGGAAAGCTGGGTTTGATTTTGGTAGAAGGGGAGAGAAGATCCAATTGATAAAAAAATTGGTATGACAGCAGAGAAGGGTATGTGAACCTCGTGTGCTCAGGATGCTAGGTGAGTCACTGAATCTGGAGGGTGTGCCTCCTGAGGGACCTCCTCACCACTTACTTGCCCTGTCACGTGCACCTGAATGAGTCACAGGAACCTGAAACTCAGCAATGCCAGATGGGCACCATTCTTCTCCCCGCATGGAATGCTCCTCCAGTGTTTGTCACTCTCCTGCACAGTCTCTCAGAGACCTACTCCAAGCAGAATCCTGGTCATGACAGTGGATGGCCTGCTAGCTCTTCACACCACATTTTGTGAATTTTCTCTCAGTTGTCTCCCCTGCACCCCACTGTCACCACGAGGACCCTCTAAGACCCCTGCTGAAGCCTTCCTGTTGCTTCTCTTGCCATTCTGTCACAGGTTTCCACTGTATACACGAGATCAGCCACAGTCATTTAAACTTCCAGTCACATTCAAGACCCTTCAGTGGCTTCCCCGGGCCTTCAGTATAAGATAAAAATAGCTGAAAATCATTTTCATTTTTTAGTGTTTATTACCTTATGGTCACAGAAACATTTAGGTTGTGTTAATTCTTTCCTTTTTTCTTTTTTTGGGTCAAGGGGTAGAGTCACCGCTCACTGTTTATTGAACTGCAGATTTTTGGTTTTTGTGTATATTTAAAGTGGACAACAAGATATTCTCATTTACATAGTGAAATGGTTGCTATCAACAAGCTAGGTAATCCATCCATCACATTCCACAGTGACTTTTTTGGTCTTTGCAGCAAAAGCACAGAAAATGTACTCCCTTAACAAGTATTCAGTACATGATACCATTAATAGTCTGCATCTATTAGATCTCTAGAATTCTTCACCCTACATAACTGCAGTTTGCACTGTTTGTCCTACATCTCCTCATTTCCTCCCCATCCCTGGTCACCAGGGTTCTTTCTGTTCCTAGGAGTTTAACCACTTCAGACTGAATATGTGAATGACATCATGCAACATTTTTCTTTTTTTGCCTGGATCATCCCCTTAAGCACAATGTACTACTTGCTCAATGGTATTGTTGCAATTGGAAATATCTTCTTTTTGAAGACAAAATACTATTCCATTTTATGTATAATGTGTACCATATTTGAATTGATATATAGTAGCTGCATATGTTTATGAGTCATAGCACAATAAAACATTTACAAAATATAGAATAGTCAATTCAGGGAAACCAACACCTACATCTCCACAAATGCTCATTTTATGCCAAGAACCTTTACACTATTCCCATATAGTTATTTATACAACGTATTATACCTGGGCATGGTGATGCATGACTGTCGACCCAGCATTCGTGAGGCTGAGGCAGGAGGATTGCCATGACTTTGAAGCAGAGGGTTCCCTTTTCTCTGTGCCCCTGCAATACTTTGCTATCTTGCTGTGGCATGCTCTCTCATTGTGATTTGGATTTCCATTTTTCTGATGATTCACTGATGTCGAGCACCTTTTCTATACTTGTTGGCTACTTTTATGTCTTCTTTGGGAAAAGAAGACATTTTTAAAAATAGGTTATTATTATTGAATGCTGAGTTGTGTGACTTCTTTATATTTCTGGATATCAGTGCTTTACAAGATAAATGATTTGCAGATACATTTTCCTAATTCACAGATGGCCTTTTATTTTGTTGATTATTCTTCTGCTGTGCAGAAGCTTTTTCATTTCATGTAGTCCCACTTACTTATTTTTGCCCACATTTCCTGAGCTTTTGATGGCATATCTAAAAAATCATTACTGAAGCTAATTATCAAAGAGCATTTCCCTTGTGTTTTCTTCCAGCAGTTTTATAATGTGGGCATAATTGTTCCCAATTTACGGATTCACAAATGGAGCCAAAGGGGTATTTTGAAAATTTGCCCAAAATTACACACTAATAAGTGACAGAGTTCCAAGCACTCTGACTACGGAGCCCAGACTTTTCTCTACAATTCTATATGGTTCCTACAAAATATTCACCTCACTGTGGTCCCACATGAGCCTGCGCCTGGCTAAGTCTTGCTGGCCTTTCCAGCCTTAACTCATATAATTGTTTCCCTCTCTCTTAGTATTCTGTGTGGTCTATTGAGCTAAACGGTTGCAATTATGTGAATGCGCTGTGTTCCTTTATCTTCAAGCTTTTGGTCAGGGCAGCTGCATTCTATTGCCTAAAGCATCTTTTGTTACTCTCTTGTAGGTTCACTTCCATTATTTTCAAGAAGCTCTGTTTGTGCATACTTGTAAGTACCTCATGCTAACCTGGTTCAGCACTTTGTACCAGGTATCAAAACTGCTGCATATTTTAAATCTCTCTCACCAACTAAAATAAGAGCTTCTGAGAAGATCCATATTCTGCTCATGTTGTGTTCCAGGTCCCTGCCTAGTACCTGGCGCTTAGTGTGTAGAGAACAGATATTTACTGAATCAATAAATATGTCAGTAGTCTAAGAGACAGTATTTGGAGACACGTTATAAAAGACTTTGTATGTCATGTTAAGATGCTTAAATTTTTCTGCGGGCAGTGGGGAGCCATTGAAGTTTTACAAAGGGAGAAATGTGATCTAAACTTTTGATTGTAGGAAGATGAGTCTGTTTTTCTATGGAGACTGAAGAGAGAATTTGAAGTTAGGAAGATAATTACAGTATCATTAAAATAATTACAAAATTAGAATATCAGTCAACTTCTGCATCATAAAAACTGTTTCCAAACTCAACAGCACCTACCAGAAGCCAACTGCTTCAGGCTATGGGTCTGGGTGTCAATTACAGTGGCATCAGTTTAGATTACATGCATGTAGGATCCCTGATCTGGGCTGAATTGTCTCTAAACTGCAGGGTCAATTCTGTCTTCCTTGTGTGTCTCTCATTCTTTGAGACAGCTGGCCACCCAGGAGAAGCACTTTTTCTGGCAATTTCAGAAGCACAAGAGGGAAAGCTCAACCACAATAGTACAAGCTGAGCCTCTCCTTTCATCATGATATTGACCAAAGCAGGTACACATACAAGCCTAAAATCAAAGGCCAGCGGAAATATTCCCTCCATGGAAGCTAACGGGGAGGCAGTGATTATTGCTGAACAATAACTTTGTGTGCTGCTGCTATTGTTGCTAATAGCAATATCACATCACTGAAATCTGTTGAGACGGAATAGAAGCTTGAGAAACAGTGTTACAATTGATATATAATGTGGGTTTAGGAGATGACAGGAGAAACACCCAGAAAGGTAAGTGATTGGATGTAAAGAGGGAGAACAAAACAGAGGTGGTGTTCACCTGAAGTATTAGAGAATGGCCGGGAATATAGTTCAGTGGCCCAAGTGCCTGGCCTGGCAAGCGCAAGGTCCTAAGTTTGATTCCCGGTACCAAAAAAATAAAGTATTAGAGAAAAGTTTATAAATAACATAGAGAGGGCTTGAATAAAGATAAAGTGTGGTATGAAGGAATCCCTTCACTCAAGAAATACCCAAGATTAGGTACATATGTAAGAGGTGGTTTTTATTTGCATAGATCTGACAGTCTAGCGAGTACAAGACACGCATGTAATCATATACACAGGTAGGTGTAGATTACACACATGTAGGATGACCACCTGTAGAAAAATTACATGCCACAGGGAGAAGTTATGAAAGTTTTAATTCACCTGTAAAAATCAATAGTGAAGAACACAGTTATAGAGCTGTGGGATTTATCTGTGGGATGTAAGAGGAGGCATGGAGATTGGAGGATACAGTCTAAGCCAAGCCACTCAACCAGCAATGCTTAGAGTACCTGTGTGGCCTGGCACACGAAGGATTAATGACAAATGAGGCTGGACATGCAGTAAGAGACAGAACCACAATGACATTAGCCTATTCAAAACAAAAGAAATTTCTAGAAAATTTTCTAAGATCTCTCAACATCCATCCAAGAAAGAGTGTGCTTACTTGGCCACAACAGAAATGTGAACCACAGCTTGATGCCAAATGTCTCTCTCTAGCTTACATCTCTACTTGTCTCTAATGTTTTCTTCTCCTGTTGCTCTTCTGCCTCAGACTAATCTAGCTACAAATCACGCTAATTCCACCCCCAATATATAGCCAGTATCTTTCCACCAGTCCACAGCTCTTTCCTGGGTCTAGGACCTCCTAATTTCTCTCTTAGCTAATTGGGGGGCCTTCAACTCTCTCCCTACTTGTGCTCTTTCTGTCTCTTCAGTCCAGTCTCAGCAGTGTAGGCAAAGGGGTCCTTTGATATAATGTACTGCGGGTCCTGCCACATCTCTTCTCAAAAATCGTCTAGTGGTTCCACTTTTTTTTTTTTGTCAGAAGAAAAAGCTGCAATTGTTATAAGGCCCAAGATGAAGGAACCCCCTTTACTGTTCTGATGTATCCCTGTCACTTTCTAACTCAATCACTCTGCTGCCTCTGTGCTGGCCATGTTGCTCTTCTTCAAATAAGCAAGATACATTTCAATTTTCTAGTCATTTCAGTTTCTTAATCCTGGGACACTTTCTCTAGAAAGCCTCATAACTACCTCCTTTACTTCTTAGGTTTTAGCTCAAAAGTTACCTTCACAATGAAGTTTACATCTGCCAGATTTGAAATTAAAACCTGACTCTCGCACTCTAGATGTCTTCCTTAGCCTGTTCTGCATGCACTCTTCCCATGTGTGATAGAATTGACTTATCTTGGTTTATCATTCCCCTTCTTTTGCCTCTAAATATAAAGTTCAGGAGAGTAGGATTGTTGGCATGATTGATTCTCGCTTTATCCCTAGTAGCTAGATCAACACATAGCAGGATGCAAGGGCTTGATAATTTTGTTGAATGAGTGACTACACGTATAAGAAGAGGACAGTTGTCATTCGAATGCCACTGTTAGAGGGTATGTGGCTGAGGGACTCAGCGTGGGAGAAAAGAGGAAGCTACAAGACTCAAGGTATTGTTTTGGCGTACCAAGTAATCATCCCTCAAGGCCTTACTAGAAGTTGAATATTGCCTGACACCTAGTTAATTAGGATCTTTTTCTTACTCTCAAAGCTCTTTAAACTATTCTCCGGACATGAATTTAAAGACATGGATTTGGATGCATTCTTTTTTTTTTTTTTTTTGTGGTACCAGGGATCAAACTCACAACCTTGCGCTTGCCAGGCAGGCGCTTATGCCACTGAGCTATATCCCCAGCCCCTGGATGCATTCTTAATTAGTTATTTACAAGTATTTTCCCTCTACAGTGTGGAATTTTACTTTGAAAAAGTGATGTAGTTACAAAAAGCCTCCCTCATCTACTTTTGTCCACTAAAATGGTGTACTATGATATAACTAGGACTTCTGTGACTGTAACTTGAATACCTGTGACAAGGCTAGACCCAGATCCTCCAGATTGCCATTCTTTGTTTCCTAAATGATTGGCTGAAAAGTTTATTTTTACTGACAAGTGACAAAATACCTAGGAATTTAACTTCACCAAGTTTTGTCAGCCTTCCCTTGCTTTCCCCAGCCCTTGAATTCTGAGTCTCAGCCTGATCCAGCCATCCTTTAAATTCTGCTCTCCAAAACAGGCTGGTGTTGGGATAAAACACTCTCCTGCCTTCTGTCCAATTTATCACCTTTGTTCACCACAATTTCCTATACCCAGGTCTTTCCAGCCTTGTTTATCCCTCCCTGTAAAAGAAAAGCCATTGTGATCCCTGGAGAGCTCATGAATGGAGACTTTTCCTTATTACAAATTCCCCCTCCCTCTGTAGCTATGCTCTTTCCCCTTCTAATAATTTTTGAGTATATTATATTCTTCCCTAAGCCCAGATTTGTTTCTCTATATAGCTTGACTATTGTCTTTTCTCCCAAGGACCATAGCCATGTTTGATTTAGCTTTAAAGACCCAATAATAGCACCACCAGGCCTACCAATGTAGACTTTGCTCTGTATTAGCTGAATGAACACACATGAGTAAGTAAATACTACATGGCAGGTGCTGGAGTATTTGCTTGACAAGTTAAAGGAGAACTGTATTTCTTTCCCTTCTAACATCCTGCACCTCAGATAGATTACTCTGGTGATGTTTCGCTTAACACCAAAGTTTGGTATTATGTAAGCAAATACAATTTATACAAACTCTCCCCTTGTAACTGCACCAGAGAATTAGCTTAACTCATACATTGGCATGTACTCTAGCTATTTGCTCCCAGTCTGAATTAGAAAGGACAGAAGTCAAGGTGCTTTCTCAATCAAATGCAAGAGTTTGTGTTTCTTTCTAACTTAGGAAGGCCCTTGAGGGAGTTTGGGGTTATTGTTTTTAAAACCTTGAAAGCCAAGCTGGCAGTGTGTTATTCCTGCTTCCATTGCTGGGTGTACTCTGCTACACTCAAGTGAAGCCTTTGTTGCTGGGATTTGTGTTGTTCTAATTCTTTCCAGGCATCTCAGGATTGAAAAAATTTTGGGTATTATAGATTTAGAAAGCAGCTGTCAACAATCCTATTCAAAGCAAAGTCCTTGCAGACTCCTAATGATTTCTACATGGGATGTTTATGTTTTCCAGTTTACCCTAGCCTCTGATTTCAGGTGATAGGAAGATTGTTGTCTCATGCAGGATTTTTTTGCCTTTCTTTGCTATTTTTTTCCCCTTTCTCTGTAAGGAGAATCCAGTTTTCCTTTTATTTTCTGTATCTGCTCTGTTTGAGGAAGGACAGTCTGGGAGAGCTCTCTTTTTCTGTGAATAGAAGTAAAATTTAGACAGCGGCTCTGTTCTTCCTCTAAGACATAAAGCACCAGGTTGGCGGTCTTCTCACTTGCATGTGGGTCTGAGGAGGTCAACACCCTGGGTCATATGTCAGCACAGTGAAAAGAAAGAGACTGCTCTGTAATGCAAGCCAATATTTCCATCTTCATAGAGATGAAGTCAATCATCTTCCTTGGGAGATGGATGTGGGGAGAATAAAACACTCCCTGCCTCACAAGGATGTAGCAGAGAAGGGCAGAACTCTCAGTCTTCAATGCAAAGTTGTAAAGAGGCAGCCTGACTTAAGATCTCCTGAAGTGATACCTGATAGGAGGGCTCTGAATCATTTGTTAAAGCCAGACAGCATCACCCACCTCTGCTGTTAAGCTTCTCTGAATTCCTATATGTTTTTCTGTATTAGAAGTGAGTGATCACAAATGATTGTTATGCCATTTACTGTATGAGATTTTAAAGATGCTAAATTTTCAAAGAAATAAAATTTCAAGAAATTTTTCTATGTTTTGCTGTGCTATATGTGGTAATGAGTACACTTCTCTCTTGCTCCTTTGTATATGCAGATTTGCTTGTCACTAATAGTAAGATTCAAAATTGCTTCATAGTTATCGTCTCCTATATAGCAATCCAGGATAAGGTGACAAAATTTTTAAGTGTAAGGAAGATAAATATTATGAGCATTTTCCATCATGAAACATCATTACCTATGCTACACAGCAAAAAGTGGAGAAATTTCAATGGCACTGCATTTCTCTGTGGTGGTTAGGGTGGAGTGTCAATAACTTGAGTGGCTTTGGAATCCATCCCAGGGACTGGTGGAATACAAATCTAGATGTGTCTGAGTGGTTGTGGAGGCCTGGCCTTGGACTCTGCGTCTGATCTCTTAGCCATTCTTCTCTGGTACTGTTTCCTTACTCTACTTCTCAGCTGCCTTGAGCTAAGGAGATTTGTGCCCCCACTCTTTTCTACCATGATGTCTTTGTCTTGGAGCCAGCCAACCACACAATGAAATCATACACAAATTGAATCTCTCCTCTTTCCAAAATTTAGCTATTGTGAATTGTGCTGCTATAAACATGGGTACACATGTATCACTTTAATATGATGTCGTTAACCCGTTTGAGAAAATACCTAGAAGGGGAACTACCTGGGTCCCATGGAATTTCTTGTTTTAGGTTTTTGAGGAATTTCCACATTGATTTCCATAGTGGGTGTTGTAGTTTACATTTCCACTGATGATGTAAAAGCTTGCCCCATCCTCAACCTCACCACCATTTGTTCTTATTTGATATTTTTTTCATGTTGGGTATTTTTTCTTGAGTGAGAAGGAATCTCAGTGTTGTTTTAATTTGCATTTGTTTAATCGCCAGCAATGTTGACCTTTTTAAATGTTTTATTGGCCATTTGTATTTCTTCTTCTCAGAAGTGTCCATTCATTTCAGTTGCCCAGTTTTGCTTGGGTCTTTCATTTTGTGAGTCTAATTTCTTGAGTTCATTACATATTCTAACATTTGTTTGTTTGTTTGTTTTTGTTTTTTTCTGGTACCGGGAATCGAACTCATGACCTTGCGCTTACCAGGCAGGCACTGTGCCCCTGAGTTAAATCCCCAGCCCCCATCATTACATATTCTAGATAGTAGATATGTGTGTTTATGTATAATGGGGTACTGCACCATAAAAACATAAATGAGTCATTTGTAGGTAAATGGATGTACCTTGAGACAATAATAAGTGAAATAAAACAGACGCATAAGCTTAAATATCATAGCTTTCTCTTATTTGAGAAACCCAAATTATAAATCAAGGGGAAGATAAAAGATAGAAAGGAGGGAGATAGATCTTTTTCAAATGGGAAAACGATAAAGAGATGAAGGGATGTGCTAGGGTCGGGTTGGGAAGGGAATTAAAAACCAATTGAGATATGTTACGTATGTGGACAAACTCCCCGCAAGGAATGTAATCAATGTGTAATGCAAACTTGTACTAATTAAAAACAAAAACTCATTGATGAGACAACTGACTAATACATTCATTTTCCTGGCAGGAAAAGTTCAAAAAAGGAGCAAAATTAGTTTGCAAACAATAAATGCAGACAATAAATGACTCCAGCTAAAGAAATTCAGAAGACTTACCATGGTAGAATGACAGAAGATTTGAGAAAAGAAAAAAAATATTTTCCTCTGTTATGTTTTCTTTTAAAGGTAGACCTGGCTTTTCATACTTTCACCTCATTTCTATCTTCAACTTCCATATACACTTCCTAAAAAACACTTCTGGGTTGGGGATATAGCTCACTGGCATAAGTGCATGCCTGGCAAGCGCAAGGTCTTGAGTTCAATTCCCAGGACCAAACAAAACAAAACAAAACACTTCTGACTTTTCTTTTCTGACCTAATATGTTCAGACACTGTTGCTTGTTTGTTTAGGTTTCCTTTCAGCTTTCTCTATTAAGCACATTGTGTGCAGTCTGGCAACACCCCGAGCTGCTGTCATCTACCCAACTGAGACGTTCCCTATGTGGGCCTCGAAAACAGTAATATAACACTTGAAAGGTCAAGTGTGGCTAATGCCTTTCTCCATCTGTTGATGGATCTTTTTCTTCCTTCTTGCTGTCTCTCTATAGGAATGCTGCTGAAAAACAAGAGTGATTAAATACACTGACTGTCCAACACAAGGAATTTCCAGCATATCAGAGGCCAATAACTTCTGGGCAAATTCCTATGCCTGAATACAATTAAAAATTTTATGTAGCGGCTCAAACTGGAAGAAAATATTCACCGATTTTAAAGACATCTAGCCTCCCATAATACTTTGCAGTCTGTGTAGTTCTGCAAAGATGCTGTATATTTAGTGACACTAAAAAATAAGTGGGTTGGTTGCTTTTATTGTGGAGAAAACAGCTAATTCATTGACTTAGCTAGACGCTTTCTGGGCTTACCGGGTAACTGCTATCTATCAACCATGCATGTTAACACTGACTGTGCCTTACTATTGGCTAACTCCTGGATGAATAAATTCATTACTGTGACCTCACTCCTGACTCAACCGTATTTTTATACACGGAAACTGATATTTTCAGAATCCAACTTATTCTAGAGTTGATTTCATCATATTATGAGTGTGATGAAACTAGAAATTTTACTTCACTTTTTACATAAGTAAAAATAAGAAGCAGAATAATGACTAAGCATTATCAAAATTCATGAGTTATCATTCAGACTATAGCAATTACTGCTGCAACTTTTTACAGTACTTCACATAGGTTCAAGTTTTACAAACAGAGCTCCTGTGATATATGTATGCTGGCAGATTAAATCATTCTCCTTGCAGATAGAAAAAAATATTTTTCAGTTACTATAACAGGATTTTAAAAACAATTAATTTTGGTAAGAATACTTAATACTATATCTTCCTTCTTAACAGATTTTTGTGTGTACAATACAGTACTTGTTAACTACGGGCAAGGTGTTATACATAGAGTCTCTAGAACTTATTCAGAGGACAAAAGTGAAACTTGAATACCAACTCCCCTTAAATAACAACTCTGTATTTTTCCCTCTCCTCTGCCCCTGACAAACATCAGACTAATTTTTCTCTCTGTAAGTCTGATTATTTAACATTTCTCATATAAGTGGAAGCAAGTAGTATTTGTCTTTCTCTGACTGAATCATTTTGCTGAATGTCTTCCAGCTTTATCTATCGTGTAACACACTGAAGGAGTTTCTTCTTTTTTAAAGTCTAATAATATTCCACAGTAAGTATACACCACAACTACTCCCCTTCATCTGTCCGTGGAAATTTAGACTGCTTCCACTTCCTTACTTGATCTTATCCAAAACGTCAAGAAGCAACATTTCCATCTCTTGATGACTGTGAATAATATTGGAATGAATGTGAGAGTGTAAGTATCTTTCTGAGACACAGATTTTATTTCTTCAGATAAATATGTAGAATTGGGAATGCAGTGTCATATTGTAGTTCTCATTTTAATTTTTTCCAAGAATTGAAATAGCAGCTGCACATTTTTATGTTCCCACCAATAGTGTACAAGGGTCCTGATCTCTCAGCACTCTTGCCAACAATTTTTTAGATAATACTAATCTTAAAGGTTTGGAAAATATCCACTGGTTTTGACTGGTGTTTTCCTGATGATTTGTGACAATGAACATCTTTTCATTTATTTATTGGCCACTTGTGTGTCCCATTTGGAGAAAGGTTGACTCAAGTCTCAAGAATATTTTAAAATTGAGTTATTAGGGCTTTTCTTCATTTGTGTTTTCTTTTTACTATTGAGTTGTTGGAGTTCCTTATACATATTGTAAGTTAGTCTCTTAACAAATATAAGATTTCCAAATATTCTCTCCCATTAGGTAAACTGTCTTTTCAATTTTGTTGTCTGTTTCCATTGCTATGTAGGAACTTGCTTAGTGTGTATAATCCTTTCATGGAGAAACAAGAAATCATGAAAATTGGATCCAACAACTGCAAGATTATTCAAAGAAAAATTAGAATAACCAAAGTTTAAGAAAAATTGGAAGAAACCACAGAAGGTATAAAGTATATTTATAGAAATCATGGCATAAACTTTCCAGATGTAGGGAAAAAACTCAACATACAGGAAAATAATATCACATAATTCCCTGTAGCCACAATAAAAAACGAACCGTTCTCCACAGCATTGTGGTTAAAATACCAGAAGACCAACACAAGGCCAGAATTCTATAAGCTATTACAGAAGAGCAAAAACTAACTCGTAAAGGTAAACCTTTTAGAATTACAGCAGATTTCTCATCACAAACTTTAAAGGTCAGGACAGACTGAAGTTTTTCAAGCCCTACAAGAAAACAACCTTCAATGAAGAGTAACATAGACTGTAAAATTATCCTCCATATGAATTTTAGAATTGATTTCTTTATTCTTGCTAAAAATGCATTTGGAATTTAGATAGAAATTATATAGAATTTTACTTTACATAGTATGGACCCTTAATAATATTAAGTCCTCTGATTTGTGAACAGGATTTTATTGCATTTGTTTGTACCTTCTTTAATTTCATTCATCAGTATTTTTTATCTTTCATTTTACAGCTCCTTAGAAGACTTTATTAGTGTGCCTTATTTTTAACATTGTGCTAAAACATTGTATTCCTAATTTGATTTTCAAATATTGTGTTGTTTGAGGCTGGGAATTTAGCTCAGGAGCACAGCACCTG
The DNA here is from genome assembly GCF_000276665.1 of Chinchilla lanigera. Lineage (NCBI taxonomy): Eukaryota > Metazoa > Chordata > Mammalia > Rodentia > Chinchillidae > Chinchilla > Chinchilla lanigera. The sequence continues at coordinate 1,909,131 of NW_004955539.1, read as the reverse complement.
CCTGGTAAGTGCAAGGTCCTGAGTTCGATTCCTGGTACCGGAAAAAAACCAAAAACCAAAAAAAAAAAAAAAAATTTTATTGTTTGTACATAGAAAAAGCTGATTTTATATAGTGAGTTTTGTATTATGCAAAATAATTGAATTTTTTATTGGTTCTCATAGGCTTTTTGGTAAAATCCAAGGTTTTCTACGCCTACTATCATGTTGCCTGCAAACTGACAATTTAGTTGCTTCTTTTTCAGTGTAGCTACCTCTTCTTTCTTGGACTGGAACTTATAGAACTATGTTGAACAAATGTGGAGAGGAAACATCCTCATTATTCATCTTGGAAAAACATTTAGCGTATCACCATTGAATGTGTTGTTAGCTGGGTACTTTCCTTACATCATTGATTAGGTCAAGATAATTTCATTCAATTCCCAGTTCACTGAATGTGTTTACCATGAAGAAGTGTTAAATTTATCCAACCAATTTTCCTTATATATTGAGATGATCTTGTGATTTTACATCATTTATGATTTTAATGTGGTGTATCATATTAATATATTACTGTACATTGTAGTATACTTGCATCCAAACTATAAACCGTTTTTGTCATTATGTATGATCCTTTATATGTGCTGTGGCACTCGGCCTGCTAGTACTATAATGGAATATCAAATTTGTTTTCTAATATATACATTAAATTTTAAAAACGAAAATATTACAAAAGGAAAAAGACCAAAAGATGGAGAGAAGGAAGAGAAGGAGGACGGGAAGGGGATGAAAAAATGAATCAAGATGTGTTCTGTACATTTATCACCTCTCAAGATGAATATAATGTTTATGTACTGCAAATATGTACTAATAATTCAAAAATGGGATAAAATGAAACGGAAATATCCCACTTATCTCTGAAATGCAGAGTCTCTGAGTGTAAGAAGTAAGAGAAAGAAAAGCTGAAAGAAAACATGAAGGTGACAAGGGTTATGGTTCTTATCTATTCAGTAGTTTCTTGAACTCAGTGAGTGCTTTCCCCACTCCAAGCTGCAGTCAGCCAACGAGTTGAATGTGGGTAATAGTGGATAGTGTTTCCTTCCTCTCCATGGGAAATTGATTGCAACACCCCTGTGGATACTAAAGCCCGGAGAAGCTTCAGTCTCTTCCATAAACTGACAGCATTTGCACAGAGTATACACAGCCCTCTCATATATTTTACATCATCTCTAGATTACTTATGATACCTAATACAATGTAAATGCTATGTAAACAGTTGTTATTTTATTGTTCATGGAACAATGACAAGAAACCTGTGTGTTCATGTTCATTACAGATGCAATTACTTTTTCAAATATTTTCAACCTGAGATCGGTTGAATCTATGGATAGAGAACCCACAGATATGTAGGGCTCTCTATTTTATTTTCCTTTCAAAAGCTAGTTGATTTCATAATTACTATTCAGTGAAATATAATGCATGCAGAATATACAGAGAAACAAAATACACTAACACAAACAAAAAACAAAGGACATGTGTGGCCTAGATCATGCCAATACATCAACAGCGTCATCTCACCTCCCTATTATATGAATTTTAAGTGCATTTTGAGAATATTTGTAGTCATATCCAGGCATATACACATATTTTCTTCCATAAGTTCCTCAAGTGGAAGAATATAGAGTATTCTGCTTAGTAAGAGGCAAACAAAGCAGTTAATATAATAATGTCTCAAAAGCCAGACTGTCTATGTTTACATTCTTGTGCTGTCAGTGTTTGAGCTTGGCCGTGGCACTTAACCTGTTTATCTGCAGTTCCTTATGTGTAATATGGGAATGATAACAGAAGCTCTCCTATAGGGTTTGATGTAGAGTGACGTAATTAACAATATACCATATAATAAGTAATGTACAAATAATAAATCAGCCACTCAAAAAAGGGTCATCTGTTTGTACCTGTATTTTTCATGTAAATTTATAGACGTTCTCTTCTATGTGAACCATTTCTTTGCCATCATTTTTAAAGGCTTTTAATTATTCCAGTAAACTAAAATTTATACAACCAGTTTCCTAGCAGAGAAGATTGAAATGTTTCTGTCTTTTCCGATTGAAATCACCACTCCAAGGATGGTCACGTTCACACACAACTGAGAATATATTGCTAGGATAATTTTGAGAAGCAGAATTTTTAAGTTTAAAAGAATATACATGCTGAAAATGTTGGTCTATATTGCCAAATTTACTTTTAGGAAGTTATACCTTTTTATACTCTCTTCAGCATTATATAGAAGTGCTAGCTTCACATATTTAACATTCCAATATGTGAAAAATAGTATCTCATTACTATTTTAATTTGCATGTATTTAATTTTGACTGAAGCTAAGCCTCTTTTCCTATGTGTATAAGCTATTTAAACTTCTTTTCTTATTAATGGCCTGTTCACTTTTATAATTGTATGGTTTCAGAATTTGTTGATCAGTTTAAAATTTAATTTAATCTCATTTTTCAGAAAATTTCACAATTTTGTCTCTAAGATAACATGAAAAAATAAGCTCTCCTGAATTATCTGTTTTACAGAAAAGCAAAACAAGTCTCAAATATTTCAATGACTTACATGATCTTATGGCTAAATAAAGGTGCATCTGGCATTTTAACACTACCTTGCTCTTTCTTTCGGTTTGTATTGCAACATTTTGTTTATGGAGCAGCTTCATTTCTTTTTATATAATAAGATTTTTTATCATTCCTTTGTTGATATATAAGTATAGCTAATATATTGTTGTACTATACTTGCACACCATACTCTTTGTTTCTCTCTGTAGCGGTCCTGTGGTTCAGAATGTGGAATGTTCTATTAACTTGAATGTCCTATGAGTGTGTAGAGTATTAATGAGTAATTTCAGTAGAAGTTTCTACTCACTAGAAGCACTATGAAATATTTACAATTTCTCAAAGACTATCTTCACAGATCACACCTATTCTTACAGTAACATCTTCAACATGTCTCTGCTAGCACCACAAAGTTCATTTTGTTTCAGTGTTTCTTCATGTTAGATCTTCTTGGAAGATTAATGCGCTCAGATTCTATTCAATTACTTAATGTTCTAAAAATAACATATTAGGGAATAATTGAGTCACTTGCCTTGTTTTTATTAAAATGAAAATTAACTGGATGTTAATTTTAGGCTGATGAAAATGGACACATCAAATATAAATCTGGAAGACTGCCACTGGGAAAGGGAAGTGTTATGGCTTGTATCTAGATGTTCCCCAAAGCCTCATGCAGTCATTGGCGGGACTTTTCAGAGGTAGCTGGATCTAGAGTGTGTGATGCTGGGATTAAGGGTGTGTGATTACTAAATTAGTCCACTGATTGGTTTGGCATAGTTCTAAGTGTGGATATAACGGTAAGGCCTTCCCTTGGTGTGAATGCTGCATGCCCTAAGGCCATGTAGCCTCTATAGACTGTAAGGGACAGAAAGAAGACTCCTCTGGATGCTCACTGCTTCTTCTTTACTTCGCTGCTTTACTGACTCTTGCCCACCATGAAGATATTTTCCTCTGCAATGCCCCTCTGCCATGCCACTCTGCCTCGTAACCAGCCCACAATGAATTGAAACTTGTACAAACTGTGAGGTACAATAAACTTTTCCGTCTTTACTTTGAGTGTTGGGTATTTTGTCTCAGCAGTGAAAAAAGTAACTAAAGCATGCAGAAATTTGTACATGGAGATGGTGTGCATGGAGTTAGAATAAAACAAGATTTCCTTCATTCTCTATTGAAACTAAGTACTTTGCATTCTTATCTGTGAATGAAATTAATACCGCTATTATGCTAGTGCTCATTCTGTTTCAGAAACAGTGCTAAGCTTTTTATAGACATTATCTTATTTAATTTATACAATAGTTTGTGAGATGAGTATTGTTATTCTCACTTTGTACATGAGATAAAATGATGTTTGGGAATCTTAAATAGTACCAAAAGTCATATAATTAGTATGGTAGAGTCAAGATTTAAACACAAGGCTTTTGATAATAAATTTCATATGCATTTCACTATGCTATGTTACTTCTAGATATAAAGCATATGGTCTCAATTTAGGTTACAAAAGAGACAGAAAATAATTTGCTGATACATGTATGAACAGAAATGACAAGAATGGAATTTCACACACACATTCATACATCTATCTATCTATCCATCTATCTATCCTAACATCCATCCATCCATCCATCCAACTACCTACTTACCTACCTACCTATCCATTCATCCATCCATTATTTATCTATCTATCTACCTATCTATATATCTACCTATCAATTTTAGTGACTTCCAGCTCAAATATTGGATAAGGTATTCATGCATCTGACTGACAATACTCTAGATCTCTGCCAAATTTTTTCCATAGAACACAATTAGTTTAGGCTCGTGGGTGTTATGTTCGTAAAGGTTTTATGCTCATATAGTTTTCTAAAATGTTGATTCAAGTAAAGTTAAACAGGTTTAGTTACTTCAAGATTTCTCCAAGCATTTATAATGTTAATGTGCACATTAACCAAGATGTGATGGAATGTTCCATTTTTCCCAATCTAACTTTGTAATGCCTTTGTTAAGGGCCTCATGTATTATATAACACTTACTCACACATACTCAGGGACCTACTGACTAATTAGAATCTCAAGGTCCTGCTACCACATGATTCTGTCAATGGCCATAAAGACAAAAGAATAACTATGTAAACATGTCTATATCTTATACTCTTGCTCTAGTCTTTGTTTCTATTGCCTACATTCCTATTCAAATTCAAGGTGATATATGCTATAAAACTTTTTGGTAGGATTGTTGATAGTTCCATTCATTAGCTGAAAGTTTGAGGTAGATAAGAGTTTCCCAAATTTAGCTGCACTTCAGACCCAACTGGGGTTGTTGTTAAAAATGCAGATTTATGAGACCAACTCCCAGGAATTCTGCTTCTATTTTAATGGGGAATGCTCTAAAAACAATTTTAACAAGCACTCCAGGTGCTCTGAAGCATATGTTTGGTCCATATGTGAATATTTTGAGAGAGCCAGAGATGAAAAGTCAAAAAAGTCTGTCAGGATACTACAGAAGATTTCTTCTCAATGTTGTCCATGCACCAATTTCCAGAGACCTATCCAAGACCTTGGAAATACAGGAACTGGGCTGTGAATGTCACTATATTAAAATATCTACACAAAAATCTGATATTGTTGGCTCATGCATATATACTTAGAAAGTACTGACTTAAATGATTTTGATTCCTTTCAACCGTGGTATTCTTTGTTTTATGAATTGACATGACTTCTGAAAGTGTACTTGAAACATGAAAAAAGCATGGTGTCCAGGATGAGGCTGGTTATAATGCCAACCATAAACAATGCTGATGAGGGGCTGGGGATTTAGCTCAGCGGCAAAGCGCCTGCCTGGCAAGTGCAAGGTCGTGAGTTCGGTTCCTGGTACCGGAGAAAAACCAAAAAAAAAAACAATGCTGATGAGACTAAAGCAGATACCTTGTATTCAAGTTGTCAGTCTGTTAGGAAGAAGAGACAAACAGGAACAAGGTCAGAGAAGGTGGAACAAAGTGAGAGTATTCTTACATGTGGCATATGAGAAAAGGTTAAAGGAATCTTGGGAAGTTTAACTTGGAGAAGAAAATAATCATGCTTAGACTGGAATATTATCTTAAAATTTAAATGGCTGACTTGCAGAGGACATATTAGGCTTGCTGTGCAGCATGCTAGCAAAAAAGAAGGAATATCTAACAAACGAAAGGGGGATATATAATGCTTAGACATCTATTAAGCCAGGGAAAATATTATCCATTTTATGCATGTTATTTAATTTAATGTTCATAAAATTGGTAGAATAGGTACTATTGAACCATTTTACAGATTAGGAGATAGGCTCATAAAGGGTCAATTTTCCCCTGATCCTGTAGATATAGGAATAGTATGCTAGTCATTAAAACTACTCACAAATCTTTCGTTTCTTTTCCCTTCAGGAATGTGGTAAGATAGTATCTACTGAACTTCTTTGAAGCTAATTTTCAAAGCCATTGTGTTATTCATCATATTTCATTGTCCTTGAAGTGGTAATAAAAAGCACTCCAAGACAAAGCAGAAATGTCATGACAATATACAATATACATAGCAACTTTTCTCACTGGCCATGAAGACTTAAGAAAAAGACAGCTATGTCTGTATGTTTTTGTTCTATGTCCTTTGTCTTAGCTGTAAGTATTATGTTCTGTGAATTCTTGTTCATCACTAGGATTTTGCAGTTATTTGTTACTGTAGGATAACTCAGCACATTATGTTCTGTGAATTCTTGTTCATCACTAGGATTTTGAAGTTATTTGTTACTGTAGGATAACTCAGCACATTGTACTGATAAAGCTATACCTCAACTCACAGCTGAACCTAACTTATTCTGCTTCCCAAGTCTGTGCTCTTTTGATAGTAATATCTCTCCCAGATGACCAGTAAGAAGCCTCTAGCAACTAAATAGAGTATCTCTGTCTTCGTTATTTTTCTCTCATTGCTGAGACAAAATACCTGACATCCAAAGTTAAGGAAGGAAAGGTTTATTGAGCCCATAATCTGTGGAGGTTTCACTCTATACTCAGCTGGCTCCAAGGCAGAGTGGTACATGGCAGAGGGCAAGAGTTCATGGCAGTGGAAAACAGCAAAAGCAGCACGAGCAAAATGAAGGAGCAGAAAGCAGCCTCTTTCCCTCCCTTATATTGTACGCAAACTGCCCGCCCCAGGCTGGATGTAGCTCTCACACCCATAATTCCAGCATTGGAACATGGATCAATCATAAACTCGAGAAACCCATCCTATGGCTGGATGAGGCTTTGGGGGGACATCCAGACACAAACCATGACAGTCTCATTAGTTCATTCACACAGATACTTGACAATAACCTGTTGTAACTACTATAGATAGTTGAATGTTCTACTCAGTTCCGGTATTCTATGGCTTCCTGCTTCTGTAAGAGACTATAGAATTCAAGGGAAGTACTGGCACATGTGTGTGTTTGTATGTTTATATTCTTTTCCTCATTTTTAGGATTAAGGCATAACAATTTTATGTAGGTCACTCCCAACCGCATTTCAATTGTTTCTTATTTAACAAAATAGACATTCTGCTCTTTTCTCTAAGAGTTATGGAATTTGGCACCAAGTCACAATAACCTTTTATTCCTAATGACTTCTCCAAGGGAAAGCATTTCTATTTTATCTCATTTTCTGATGCACAATCCATTCATACATTTATTTATAATTTTTTGTGGGGGGTTGCATCTTCCTGCAGTTTCTCAAAATTTAATGGCATTCCAAGATACCTTTTGTCCATTTTATTTCATAGTGAGTGTGTGGAATAATTTCTGGCTTCTGGCTTGAGACATTCTCATCACTATGATGACTTCCATGTCATCACTGAAGCAAATATGAAGTTAGCAATGACTTCATTAGAGCTAAGATATGCTAACAAGCAAAAAATATTTATCAACTCTTATTCTTTTATGCTTTAAGTACTCTAACTTCTTATACTGGACATTACTCCTGTAATATATCCACTTGCAGAGACTTTTTTGAAGGCAGAAAGGACTGTTCAAATAAAGTTTGCAAAGGACAGAAATAACAAAATTACATTGCGTATTGTTGACAGCAGTCTTGAAGATGGTTGTCAGTGCATAAGGCATGGAATGCCTAAAAAGTCTTCTCCCGAAAACTTTAGGACCAAATCCAAGGGCAATGTTTTCAAACCTGAACAAATATCTATAGGACAAGATCAGATAATATCACAGTAATCTCTCATAGTGAGTGGTAATATATCTGGCATTACTGAGGAAAGACTACATCATGTCTACCTTGAAAATCAAAATGTCTTTTACTTGCAAGTCAGTGTTTTTCATTCTAATAAGGGTGATCAGAGCATATATGTGTGTTCAGAGATGTAGCTATGCCGTCAGATAAAGCACTAGGGGGTATCTGCTGGTAAGGTACTCCAATGAAAACAACTTCCACAGACAACTCAACACACACACACACCCCAGTTTAAGAAAGTATATTAGCACATCAGTGGTATAGGAAAAACTTTTACAAAACACACTTAGTTAGCACTACTTAGTCCAGAACTTGCCACATGTTATTTGCTAAAGGCCGCTTTTAAAAGTGATGTCTATTAAACCCATATTGTCAAATACTAAGTTAAGGAAAAAGTAAGATCTAAACAAATCAAATGTTTTATAGGAGTTAAAAGGATAATAGGCTGTTCATGAAACTCCTTTCTGTTTTCTACTTGTATTTATGTGAACAATTTACTGATTCTTTGCTCTAAGCCTCAGTTTCCTTTTTAAAAAACACAAATGAGAATGTTGAACCCAGCAGGGTTTTCTAGCCCTAGGAAGGCTCTATGGTGCAGTAATTTAGTACATAGACTCTGGAGCCACACCCCCTGGATCTGAAATTCAACTACCCTGGAGTTTGAAATCAGCTACTGATTTCATTGTTACCTTCTTATGTGATGTTGTGTGAATTATTTCAGCTTACTTTTTCTTATTTACAAAATGCAATAATAATAATACCGACCAAAGAAGTTTGCGCTAGATATTAAATTACATTAAATGTTCAAGTAAGTATTCTACTAACCTTCTTTTAGATCAATCAAATATGTGGGGTGATATAATTGTTCTGTGAATGATAGTTAAATCTCAGTCAGAGGTGAGTATATAACAGAGAGGCTGAAGTTAAGTACAAAATTTATGGGGAAAAAGGGAGAAAACCCAAGACAGTAATAAACTACACTCACACTGTAGCCTAGTAAATGGCTGCTTTGATGGATAACCAAAATATTTGTTTTCCTCCTGACAGGTTAGCCCTAGTGCCACAGTCTCTTACAGATGAAGGGATACTGTTAAAATTCCCAGGTCTTTACCTTCTCTGGTCAGCTGTACATTCACCAGACAGTTATACAATTTTTCAAGAAATCTTCTGTAGAGACAAAATTAGGATTACTTCTTCCCAATTTCTGTCTCCGAACCCCTTGCTAAGGTGCACTTCCCTATTATTTGCAATTGCCTATTTCCAAAAGAGATTGACTCTGAGGAAGCTCCTAGGAAAAGTACATCAGTGCAGAGTGGCTTAAATAGATATCAGGTGCTCAGAAATCTAACAGAGATTGGGGAAGATAATTGTACCAGGAAAAGGGGAAGATATAATTATTGTAATTAAGCACTAATTTCAGCTCAGAAGTCATTAAGATCTAAATTCCTCTTACTTTTCAAACTCTGTCACTATGTTCTATGTCTTAATCACCAATCTTACACCTTTATAAAACTTAGAATGATATTGGCCATTCATCCACATCTTCTTTAGCCAATTCAGTTCCCTAATAGCCAGTGTATAAATGTTTAAATCCTCAAGTTGTGCTAGTTATTTTGAGAGGAAACATTATGCATTTTATGGTATATGCCCACACATACAAAGACATAAAATTTTTCCTTCTATGTATGTCACTGGGGCTGATGCCCTCTGTCCTAGATAATGAACTTGGTTACATTTACTCTTAGATCATTTCAACCTTTTTCAACCCACTATAACATGATATTGTTCACTTCAGTCCCAATGAAACAATTGAAAGAGTTCAGACGAGAAAACCCACAGCTTACATTTTGCCAAGTCAAAAGAAGCACACTCATTCTACTTGACTTCAAAGAGCATTTGACATACCTGACCATTCAGCCCTCTCTTGCTTTGACCTCTACATCAATACTGTCAGGGCTTTACTTTCTCCTGCATTAACAGCATCTCAGATTCGTAGGCTGATAACTTATGTTCTCAAAGAGTAAAATCCAAAGAGTAAAAGCCTACATGATTTCCACCCAGCTTGCATTCTGAAGAGGTTGTCACATTTCCATATTCTACTTTACATCAATACTCTGAAATATCCTGCTCTACTTTTTCTCTCCACTTTCTCTCTTTCTATTTTCTCTTGAACTCACTATGATCATGCCTTTCTTCCAAACCACACCACTCTATCCACTGAACAATTGCTGTCAGGGTTCCAGATGAGCTCTTAGTTTTCAAAGGTAAAGATCATTGTTGGGTCTTCCCTTTACCTGACCTGTCCAGAGCATTTGAAAAGTTGCTTTCTTCTTTGTAATATACTGATTAACTTTCTTCTAGGACACCTATATTTCTTGTGTCTTCTCCTACCTTACTGGGCTTTTGCTATGGTTTGGATTTTAAGTGTACCCAGGGGCTTATTTCTTGAAACTTTGGTCAACCTGTGATACGACTGGGAGGTGGAGGAGCCTTTAGGAAGTGAAGCCTAGTTGGAGAAAGTTAGGTCACTAAGGGCTTGCCCTTGAAGGGAGTATTTGGAGCCTGGCCTGTCTTCTCTTTCTTTACTTTCTGGCTGCCAAAATGTAAGTTGCTTTCCTCTACCACTCACACCCTACCTAGATGTTCTGCATTACCAAAAGCCCCAAAACTACAGAGCAAACTCACTATGAATTGCACCTTCTGAATCTGTGATGCTAAATAAACTTTTCCTCTTTATAAGTTGCTTATCTGAGGTGTTTTGTCACAGCAACCAAAAACTAATACACCTCTCTCACTCTGTCTCTTTTTCTCAGATCTTTCTATCCTGCTAACTACTAAACACTGGAATGGCCCACATTATCACTCTTGAATCCATTTTCATTCTCCAGTTTCTGGATGTTGCTATCAAGTAACATGTTTATAAATATCATCTATGTGCCGATGACTTCCACATGTTTATCTCCTGCTTAGACGTTTATCTCCTGCTTAGGCATTTATCTGAACTATAGATTCAGGTGAATGCCAAATGTTTATATGCATTAACAGGCATTTCAAAGTTAGCACATCCAGCACTGAACAAATAATACACCAGTTTAAACTTGCTTCCTCTAGTCTCTTCATTTTAATAAATGGCAGTTTCTTTTTCTTTTAGGTGTCATTCATTTGGTGAATCCAATTACTTTGCTTTAGAATCAGATTTGTTTCCCCATTTATTCCATATCACATACCAATATTTCAGGAAATATTCCCAGTTCCACCTTTAAAAATAAACAGAAATCAAAAACAAAACAATTACAGAATCTGGCCAGTTCTTACCATTCATCTTCATTGCTTCCACCTGATGCAAGCTGTTCTGACATCTTGTTTGGACGCTTAAAGTGTCTACTAACTCATCTGCTGGATTTTATGCTTACCTCTTCACAAAACATTCTGCACGTGTCACAGTGAGCCTATGAAAGTATGAGTCAAGCATTGTTATTCCGCTTCTCAGAGCCATTCAATTAAACACATCTCATTAAAAGAAGAAAGCAAAGTATTTAGCCTAGCTTTTAAAGAACTTATAATCCAGTCTTTTGTTTCTCTGACCTCATCCTCTACCACTCTTCCTCTCGCTCACTCACTCCAAGCCACATTCACCTCATTGTTATTCTTTGAAAATGAAACCGCTGGGCATGCTGCTGCCTTATGACCTTTGCTATTGCTATTCCTCCTGCATGGAATACTCTTTCCACAGACAATTACGTTTGTTTTCATGTCATTCAAGTCTCTACACAAATATAACCTTTTCAGAGACCATCCATGATCACTCACTTTAATAGCATCTAGTTCTTCTTTAATCCCATTATGCTATCTCAGTTTTCTTTGTGTATTTATCACCAACTGAGATATTACTTGTTTATCTGTTAACTGTCTTGTCTTATTGAACTAGAATATAAGTTCATAAAGATAGGTCTGCCATTATTTTGCTTACTAATATATCTATGGTACCTAAACTTCTATTTCTACTTGGCACATATTAGGCTAATCCATGGAATGAGGTCTTATGTTCACTGTACGGAAGAATTTGCAAACTCAAATATCTTCAAATGACTTCATTTAACTCAGTAAATCATTCCAGTATTTGTTGAACCACTGAGGCTACAATAATGATAAGTAAGATGTTTCTTTCTCAGATAAAATTTTATTACTTTAAACTTTCTTCACATTTTCCCACCCTTGCTATCACTCCCATTGAAATGTGGTCATTCTATTAACATATTTTAATGGAAGTTATACTCAATATAGGGCCATCTATTGTAATATCTGAGCAGCAATTTTTGGCTTCTTTGTCCCCATACCCTCAAATCCAATAACCTACCATGTCCAGGTAATTTTACTTAGTAATATCTCTAATATTAATCATTTTCTTTCTACTTCTTCTATCAAATGAATGTCACTTTCTCCAACCTCATCACCACAAGCATCTTAGAGTCTCATCATCTCTCATTTAAACAGTAATTTAATGTTAAATTCTATCACCTTTCCTCCTCTTTCACCCTCCAGCTAATATTTACATAGCAGCCAGAATAGTGTTTTTGAAATACAGATATTCCTACATATCTCCTGGGCTTCCAACACTCTGTTGAGCCTTCATTCCCACAAAACAAAATTTAGGGGCTGGGGATTTAGCTCAGTGGCACAGTGCCTGCCTGGCAAGTGTGAGGTTGTGAGTTCGATTCCCGGTACCAGAAAAAAACAAAAACAAAATAACAACCACAAAAAAAAAATGAGTATCTTGATAGTCTTTAAGATTGTAGAAAGTCAGACCTCTACTTTTTTTCTCTAGCATTATATCCTCCCATTATTTAAGTTTAGACTATGCATGCCCTTACTGAATAGCCTCCCTAGCCTCTGTGTGTTTCTGGAAATACTCCACTGGGACCACTGGCCTCCATACAGAAAGATCACTCTGCATTACAGTGAATAGTATGTCCAGGACACTGGCTGGCTGTCTTACTAGAGGGTCTGTTCTAGATCCCCACTATGAGATTTCAAATATCTCTCCTGCTGGAGTTGCTCACTTCTTCCCCTGTACATATACTGGGCTGCAACTCCCCTTTCTCTGGATTCCTTCTATTACAGTGAATTCTGTACTGTTGTCACAACTGCAGGCTGAGGCTGTCTGGAGGGCAGAACAGTGTGCCTCTTGCTGTAGTCAACTCTCCAGCATGTATACCACTGAGCATATTAATTTGCTCAGAGTAAACATTCAAATAATGTCTGTTGAATGAATGACACCTATGGACACTTGTACACATATTGAGTTACTCTCATGCGTTTTCCTTTAGGTAATATGGTTTCATTGTTTATAAGCTGCAGTTTTGATATTTAGGTGTATTGTATTTTCTTTTAAAGAGTTGCTCCATGCTGCATTTCAGAATTTGGTAACCAAATCATTAAAAGGCATTATATTTCTTGCACAAAGCAAAACACTCTTAATATCTGAAGGATTTGATTTATTGCATTTAGGTTGTCATTACATGTTTAATACCCAATTTCTCTTTCTCTTTATCAAAACTCATCTTTTATGGCTGATTTTACTATCCATTGGTCTCATTCATCAGTTGACCTTTGAGTTAAGAGTAGCAAAATTGTACTGTTTTCAGTACACAAGTAGAACTAATCAAATAAATAAATAAACGAATATTTTGAATTGGTATTTCAAAGATATTTGTCTGTTTTTCATTGCAATTGCTTTGGAATTGGTATAATTTTTAAACCATCTGACTGATTTAGACAGATGATTAGGAATAACACAGAGAAGGCTGAATGCGGCTTCTCCAGGCAGCGTTCTTAGTTCCAGGGTGTGCCTCACTTCTGCATTTCTGTCCAACAATTCTTAGATACAACAGATAGAATCTTGTTTTGCTTTTTCCATTTGGCTCTGTTTGTAACTCAGCAAAGGTCTTGGGTAAGTCCCAGGAGTCAGAGAATCTTGGAATGACCTGGATCAGAAATACTGGATGTAAGTGATCATTATAAAATGCACACTTCGACCTCTTAAATTATGACAAATAGCAGGGGAACTTTTTAACATGTTAAAATGATCTGGTCTCTTCAACACTTATTTTTTTTCTTACTAATGAGAGACTGCAATTGCTCTGAATTAAGTAGACTACATTTGTCATCAAATCTGGTCCATTTGTACTTCCATTTTCAAAAGAATATCTGAAAGAAAAATGTAGAAAACTAGATACATGAAAATGTACTGTCTAATCAAGAACCATGATTATTATCAGCTCTCAAAGGATATTTTAAAATATTTAAGGAGTTAAGTTAAGCTATAGATGTATGTCATACCTTTTTATATAGCAATTTTCTATATTTGTTGACCCTTTGATTGTACTTCATTGCAGCAAGAACCAAGATAATATAAGAAAGAGCACTTATCCAGGAGGCATAACACCAAGCTTGACCACTTATTGGCTTCCCAACTTTGAGTAAGAAGCTCTTCTATTGTAGGTTTCCATTTCTCCACCTGTAAAATTATATAAGTGGACTAGATCTTGGATTTCTGACTCTCTGGTAGCCCATGTTTATTGTATTCCATAGAATTCATTTCAAATCTTTTCAAGGTAGTTTAATCCAACACAATGAAGGGTCAGCTATATCTTCATATTATAATATTGTAAAATAGAAAATAACACTAGCATAGTATAAGACTTTATAATTAGCAAAGAATTTGGCTCTGGGACATCAACTCACCATTTATATAAGCCAATTCACCTTGCCAATCTTATTTTTCTATCTATAAAATGGGGATGATGGTACTATATATCTTTCAAGGTTGTTACCAAGTCAAACTAGTCAATGAATATCCTAAATCATGCCATTTTCTGTCTTAGATAAGGTTGAGATTTTTAAAAAAGGACCAAGACCAATGCTTGCTACTTTAATATGATTGAAGGCTAGAGGGGCAAGTAAACTATGAATTTAGAGGAAATAAATTTTGTCAGCAACTCTAAAGGGAATAACAAACTAAGTAATTTGGGAATCTCAAAGTTTCAGAGAGCAATTTCACCTTGAAAAATCAGAGAAATACACATTTATACCTTCAGTCATCATTTACTGAGCATCTATTTTGTTCTGAGCAAGGAATAAATAGATAAATAGGAGACAGTTGCTGTCTTAGTTACTTTCTTCATTGCTGGGATAAAATACCTGACATCACAAGTTAAGGGAGCAAAGATTTATTTCGACTCACAGTTTATAGAGGTTCCGATCTATTGCTGGCTAGCTCCAAGGCGGGGCAGCATAACAGAGAGGCATGCCAGAGGACAAACCTCTATCACAGGACAAGCAGGAAGCAGCAAACAGCGAGCCTCTCTTTCCCTTTTCATTTCATCCAGGTATAAGCCTATGTTTTGGTGCCACCACACCCAAGGTGGGCCTTTCCATCATCCACACACAAAAATATGCTAGAACACTCAGTGGGCTGATCCATTTATCATGCATCCTTAATTCAGTATTAGACACCCTAGATCCAGCCACTTCTAAAAAGCACCACCTCTGAATGCATGATGCTTTCGGCAGACATCTAGATACAAACCGTGGCAGTTGCTTTCTAGGTATTCACAGAATCAGTGAAGAAGTTCCAAAACATTTTTTGTCCTTTAGGAAATGGATGAAAATAAAGAACTCTGCCACAAGCAATGCAGGCATATAATTGTGCATTCAAGGTTAGAGAATTTAAGAACATGGTGAAAGTTCATTCTTTCACCCATGTGCTCTATGGACTCCAGAATTAAAATTGCCGATTTAGTTGGAGGTTTGTAAAGAAACCGCATGTTAAGAGTACAGAACAAAAACAGCTTACTTGAATTTGAATCTACCTTTTCCAATGTCCTGGGTCATACTGACCACTTCTACACATTTGCTGGCTCCAGACAAGGTGCCTTGTTTCTTTTCTTGACACTCATTACCTGTGTGCTCCTGCACTCTTGGCTGTGCATCTAGTTTCAGCTGTTCAGGGAAACCTCCATTCCAAATTCCTCCTACGCACCCTCCATCTAGATATCCATGCCTTCATATCAAGCCTTTACTTTCATTGCTACCACAGTATTTGTTTTCTCATCTTAATGTCATCATTGCCTTTGTGATTAACCCTCAGGGAACTGTTAGTGCAGGTAAACATATTGTGGACAGATATTTGTGAGCAGAATATACTTTTCCAATCAAAGGCTTATTCTGAAAACAGAAACAGCAATCAAGAGCCTCGCCTATCAGTTCCCCTTTTACCTTGCCCCAGGAGTTTCCCTATGATTTTAACTCTTACATTTCCGTATGACTTTGTGGTTCACAGAGTAGACTAACTGCTTTAGTAAATGACTTTCAATCTCCGTAGGATAACTGTATCAGTATTGCTTTTTGTTCAGGCTGCAATCCAATGCAGAAAGGGAGAGAGCAGGCTTAGTTCGATGCAGCCATTCAGGTGAAAGGCTGTTTGTGTTCCACATGAGAATCTCAAAGAAAAATCTGGGAATTGATATTTAGATGGTGAACAAGGAAAAAAGGATCATGGTTAGAGAAAGCCTGTGCCGCCATACAATTCACATTCCATTCATTGATCAGAGCAGAGATACTGGACCCGTTTATATCAGTGAGGAGGCCAGGAAAGCAAACTTAACTGTGTGCTCAGGAGCAAAGTGAAAAGAAGTCAATGAACACATAACATTATCTCTACCATACCTGACCATTATGCCATTTATTTCTCCGAACACCTCAGGGAGACACATGGCAAGGGTTAATAAATGTATTCTCTTTCTAGTGAGGGGACAGGATCTGAGAGGTAAAGTGATTTACCTGAAGCCACACTTGCCTAAAGCTGGAAAATGGCAAAACCCACAGTGAAGTCCAAACAGTCTGCGCTAGCATGCAAATTCTTCTCCTATAAAACATAACCTGTAGGTTACGTGAAAATATATTACCTGAGCATCAGAGGAGTTACAGCAGAGCAAAATCATATCAGAAACGTTTAAATTAGCCCTTACACTCAGATTTCCTGGACTCTTCCTACACTTACTGATTCAACATCTAGGGAAAGGGTTATACAGATAGTGTGAGCACCCTGCGTTAAGACTTCCTTTGATTTGCACCTCTATATTCAACAGAAAACAAATTAAAGATCCTTATAGAAAGCTACTTTTTTCACTTATTTTTAATGCTGTCTTTGCTGGAAGACCTCCAAATCTGGCACCGATGTTAAAAGATTCAGTTGTATTTTAACTTTTAAAGACAACTGGATTTCTATCTAAAAATAGACAGGTGAGGATGAGGGGACCAAGGGTCTATAGCAAAATTATCATTCAGCAAAACCAGCTATCTATATTGGCAAAGTGACTAGACACATGAAGCCAATTCTTTGGCTGTTCAAGCTTTAAAAAGTCTTACTTTCACTTGAATTAGAGCTGTATGTGCAATACTGAGATAGTGCTTTAAGTTGAAGATAATTTTAGAATCAATTTAGAGAAAAGGCTCTTTTCTCTGGGATAATGCCCAAATATTGAGCATCAATTTCATTGCACATGTGGTATAAATACTGTATGGTCTATGACATCAGGGGTATAAATATTTTATAATTAAGAAAAAGATATAGTCATCACTCACTCAGCTTAATAAGCTTCTGAATTTGTACCTTTGAATTCCTCCTGAAAAATGTGAGGATGCTGATAAGCCTATTAATTATATTTTATAATATCTCATTTTAATGTAAAAATTATACATAATATTTCACTTTCATGTAGAAATTACAGCAACTTAAGGTGTGCTAGGTAAGCTCCCTATATGGATATTCAAAATGTTTGCTTTCCCTCTTCAAGTTGGTTTTGGTCATTCATCATATTAATTCCAACCATCTTTAAGGTTAAAATAACTTTCTAGAAACTATAATTTAGTGTGAATTATTTATAATCTTCAGAAGAATCATGCAGAGAAAAATGCTGAATCATGAAATATGACTTATTACTTCTGGCAGCAACAAACCTTGCCAAGTTTTTTGAGTGGCCCTAATTTCTGCTGTAGTGCATATCGGTTGGATGCTAGTATAATTATAGCCACACCGGTGGTAAGGAGAACTTGCTCTTCGTGTCTTCTGAAGAGAGTAGATAATTAGACATTCTGATTTTCAGAGGACTGATGCCAGAGTTGATTTTATGTGCAGCACCGCAGCTATAATTGCGACTTTTTTACCTGCCTTTGCCTCTCCTAATTGAGGTCTTAGTTTTTCCATTTGGGCTTTAACAGGCTGATGACTCCGGAAGAACTTCAGAGTGGCCTTCATTATTTCAGAGCTTGTGTTTGAGGACAGCAGGCTGCGCATCCAGGCAAAGTTGTACAGATACAAATAGGAATATCTTAGTCAAATGTACAGTGGGGTTTCCATTTTAGTTTCTTTTAACCTCTTGTGAAATTTGAGATAGTAAACTGGACTTGTATTATAGTGTATATAATGTAATAATCAAGAGATAGAATTTTAAAATTAACTAGATATGGGTCCAAATGGTGGCTACATCACTTACGAACAAGGCAAATTTGAACTATTTATTTACTCTCTGAGCCTCAGTTTCACCATGAAGGAGTCATATGTATCTCATCCAGTTATTATGAGATACATATTATCCTTAGGATTAAAGGATCTGTTTTGTCTATTAAGAGATCTCTCTGTCCACCTATCCAACATACATACAAGAAACACATACACGCATGCACACACACACACACACACACACACACACACTGTGCTAACCATAGTACTTAGCACACCACAAACATTTGAAAATGACCTATGATTACACCCCAAGTGGGTAGAGTGAGTCACGGATAGATTTGGAGTGCTGGACAGTACTCTAAGAAACACCAAGCTTGATTTTAATCTCACCCGATCACACATGAGCTCTGTGCTCTAGCATGAGAAGAAATTCTCTGAGTATCTGCCCCTCATCTGTAGAATAGAACTAAGGATAATATCCATCTTACATGAATATGAGATACTTATGGAACACACTTAAAATAGTGCCTAGCACGTAAACAGGGCTCACTAGATGTTAGTGCAGTTCCACAAGTGTTGAACGTTTGAAGGAAAAAATAATCCATTGTCAATGGCTGTCAAGAACCACTATTGGTTATAGAATATGCAGCATCCATTAATTTTAGGATCCAGGATAATGTTGCTGACTTTGCAGGGAACTTCTCAAGTGGAAGCGCAGGTATCAGAAGGAGAATACATGAATGGGTCCTGAGGAAGAAGAAGCTATATGTGTAAAGCAAATACTACTCCAACCAGCACAGTGTATGAGATCTCACTATGAGTCAGGCTCTCTTAAGCACTTCTCAAGAATGAGTTCATTCACACTGCTATCACCATCATAGAGAGGAGGAAACTGGAGCTCAGGAAGCTTAAGCAACCTGGACAAAGTTACAGCAAGCAAGGGGCACAACTGGACCACCATTTCTTTTTGCACCTCCGTACTGGCATGGTAAAATAGAAAGCTTTAGAACATTTATTTAACAGCTCCCTCAGATTAGAAGATATTTTCTACTTTTTTTTTGCCACCAGGGCTGAAGAGAAAACACATAAAAAGCATCTTTCTAATGCAAATAATTTCATTTTTAAGGCCAGAACTTTGAACTCAAGCTGGGTGATTTTCAGATTCCCACTATCAATGGCAGTTTGGCTCCAGCTGTGGTGTCCTACACCGACATTCTCATGGCAGTGAAAAACATTAAGCTGGAATCACATGGAACATGCAGCTGTGACACGTGAGTTTAGTTGTGTCAAAATGATTCATTTTAGGGCCCGCCCAGGGGATTAGGAAAGCATACTGATGAATGTATCTGGGTGGATTTTGGAGGCGTGACTTTGGGTACTACATCTGGCCCTTTGCCCCCTCCTTTCTTGCACTATGCCCCTGTACTATCCTTCCTGGCCACCAGGAACTAAGCATCTTTGCTCTGCCCCGCTGTTCTGCCATGATGTTCTTGACTTGAAGCCAATGGACCGTGGGGTGGAGTGAATCCTCTTGAACGTACCAGCTGGATTAAACCTCTCCGCTCTTAAATTATGAGTGTTGGGTATTGTGTCCCAAACATGGAAAAGGCAACTAACACACTGCAAAAAGATTCATACTGGATATGTTAAAAGCATGAAGCACAGAGGCAGGGAACATGTGTGCTTTTCCTATACCCTTTGGGACACATTTGTATGACTTGTATGACCTAAATGTGGATAGATCTTTCTATTTCAACATCTTTGAGCCACTTCTGTTTTGTTGGCTCCATAGTTACCTTCATCAGTGGGCTCCCAGTCACAGCTCAGGTACTCACAGAAGTCTGCAAGACTGTAGTTATAATATCTAGCAGAAAGTTCTTGGCATGCTGCAGTCCTATTTCCACCACAGAAGGAGAGGGCAGAAGAGGTGTTATGAACGAGGGACAGCCTGCACCCTACTGTAATCAGTCACTACTATGTCATGGGCTAGACCTCATCATTTCCCACAAATGCAGACTAAAAAGGACACATTAAACTCTCAGAGTGAAAGACTGAGGTCAGACTGACCAGAGCCAGGCCACTTTTTAATGGCTTGACTTACCTATCTGATTTAACAACTCAGTGTTTCAGTTTCCTCACATATAAAATATGAGAAATAGTGATATATACCTTGTAGGGTTATTCTGAGTTGATTTCCTACAATAGCTGGAGTATGGGAAATGTAGATCTTGCTACTATTTTTCTCTTTCTTTAAATACCTGCCTTTTAAAAATCCACTTGATAGCTCCTGAATTTAGACGTATTCATTTTCTCTCGAATAGTAGGCTTAATCTAAATACTCAGTCCATTTCCTCAGTCCCTGACTAATCCTTTCCCTTCTTTGATCGTGTACTGCCCTGTGTATCATCCTGGCAAAACCATACCTCTGGAGAAACTTAAGTGTCTCCAACTTTCTTTTTGTTCTTTTTTTTTTTTTTTTTTTTTTTTGGTTTTTCTCTGGTACCAGGAACCGAACTCACGACCTTGCACTTGCCAGGCATGCGCTTTTGCCGCTGAGCTAAATCCCCAGCCCCTCCAACTTTCTTTTTGGTGTTCTACTGTTGTCACTCCTTTCACCAAATCACAGTTGAAGCAATGAAACCACCTGAGGCAGACCCAACTTCACAGCCCTCTTCAGAGAACTGAATTCATAAACAGTCATAGTGACACAGGAAAATAAAAGCTCCCAACCTGAGTGATATCTGGGATGAGTTCATGTCCTCTAAAATTGAAGAATGAATTTTAGGAGCAACAGAGGTTAAGAGCAGAATATATTCATTGAGGGAAAGGAAAGAAACTTCTGTTTAAGGCGGGGATGGAAGGGGGGCCCGAGTGGGTTACTCAAGACTTTGTCTTTTCTAGGGACTTTTATAGTGCAAAACCACGAGGTGAGGCACGTCCAAGGTAAGGGAAAAATGCACAAAACTATGGTCAGCAAATAAGAATTGTTCAGGTAAAATTGATTAAATCGGGCTCAAATGGGGAAAGAGTCACTAGCAAGAGGGCATGAATACAGAACAGGGGCTTTTCCTGTAAGGGGTTGGGTCAAGGACTCTTCAAGGTGATCGCTACCTATTTAGAATATCAATCCCTGATGTCCATCCTCTGGAGGTAAGAGGGTGTGCTTGTTTAATCTTTAGTCTTGACATCTGGCCCGAAGCAAGTACCACCTCTGCATTTGTAAGGTATCTTGTCTTCCATACTGGCTCCTTCGAGGGCCTGGCCCTGTCTGACTGCCTATAATATTTCTATCTCACTCAGCTGCCTATAACAATAGCTCTTATGACTTCTCTCTTATCTATCAACTTCCTTGTTAATTCTCACCAGCATTTCAGCACTCGATCTCTCCTGCTACAGAATGAAATATAAAACACCTTTCTGCCAACCAGCCAGCCAAAGACAGTAGTGTTTCTAGATTCTAGATGTCTACATCTCTGGAATCTAGAAAGAGCATTTTATACAATGACATCTTCACAAGCACCTCAGTGTTATTTGCCGAGTTTATTGTAGTCTGCATTATGTCTTTTTTTTTTCTTTCACTGATGTTGTTCTAGAAAAGTCACTTGTGCTTTGTGGTGGCAAAAATCAAGGGTAAAAAGGCATGGGAAAATGTTTAAGCTCCCCCACAGCACACAGCTTGACTCCTGGCATGCAGGAATAGCACAGAAAATGCTTCTAAGAAGATTGAAAGAAAGAATCAGGAATAGTATAACAAAAGAATTAACTTTCAATATTCCTGTCTTGAGCCCAAGTTAACATGAATTCATAAGTCTGGTAAGAAAAAAAAAACCTTCTTTTTGGAAAGAATAAGGAGACTGAGCTGACTTGATTAGGTAGCAACAAGTGCTGTGGGTTCGTTTTTAATTTTATTTTCATTAACTATTCATGAAGAAATTGCTAATTCATTTATGAGGGAAAGGACATATAGAGAGTAAATGGTTATCAAGTTCAAGGCATTAGGAGATTAGCACAGGAAAGTTTATGAACCATGGTTTGAAAAACTCCAGGAGAGCTCTAAAATGTATCCACAGAACACACTGGACCATTTCCCTAGTTTCTCCTGACGATCTTCAGTATCTTACCAGCCTTCCAGAGGTGTTTCCATTCTTTACATTCACTGATAGTCACTCAATAATGGGCTAAGATACCCGCGCCCAAACACCCACATATCTTACCAGCTTTCCAGAGGTGTTTGCATTCTTTACATTCACTGATATGCATTCCATAATGGGGTAGATTCCTGGGCCCAATTACCCTATGCAGGCACCCTTCTCAGATCCAGGGAATGTGGCTGCTGGCACTCACTCTGGCCTCGCTCTGTGGAAATTGTCCTGGAGAGGCCTCAGGGAAGTGTTTTGCCTCAGGTTACTTCCCTCCCAGCAGGCTCCATCACAAAGGCCATATAGTGTTGCTTCAATTTCCTGTAAATGTGAAGTGCCTTCTAGCTCGGGAGCCCACATAGAAGCCACTGAAGTCCTATTTGCAGCCTTATCTCAAATTAGAATCTTCCACTGCTCACCCCACCTCCCTTACCCACCCAGGCCTGTCTCTTGTCAAAAACCTAAAGCACTATACCTGGCAAATGAGGAGATTCCTTTAGTCAGCCCACTGCAATAAGGAGAAAGCGTTAATGCAGACCTTCTGAAAGCAAACAAATGAAGCTGGTGTTTTATGTAGGTGGCAAACAAGTGAGTCTGCTGCATCTCCCAGAAATCTCATGGGAGTCAAATGGAGGGATGAAGGTGGATCTTATAGGGCGATTATTTGTGCTTAGCCATTTTCAGTACACGAAAGGATCTGCTGATCATGGTAGTGGTTGTGGAATTGTTAAAGGCTCCTGCCACCTGGGACCCAGGGCTCAGGTGAGGTTAAAAACTGTCACATTCAGGAGCTTTCCCAAGTCAAACACCTGCAAACAACTGTCTATCCTAGAAGCTGTTTCCGGAGAATTTCTTTCAGGGCAGTTAACATCAGGTTCAGTAGACTGTGTCTGAGCTCCTCTGGTTAAAAAGCCTGGGCAACATAAATCCATAGTACATTATGTTTATGGGAGAATCTTCAAGATTCTGGGCAGGGGTTGCAATTCCAGCCCAGCGACTTCAAAACTTTTCAGGTGCTGTCAGACTCTGGTTATAAGCAAGAGCTGCTGTGGGGCTAAGTTAAAGATGGGAACTTGGGAAAGCATCTAGACATGGCGTCCTTCGTCACTGGTGTGGGCCTTGGTCCTTGCAAGGTGAGGAATGATAAGAGTGAAGCGTCATCCCCCTGGTGTAGAGGCCAATAACCTGGAGGGGATAAAGCAGATGGAAATATAGTAGGCTCTGGGTGATGCTTGCAACTGGAAGTCTCATGGGAAGCACTTGGTTAGCATGCCAAGATATATGAAGGGGATATTTTGGCTTTATTTTCAGAAAGCAGGCTGGTGAAGACTTAAGTCTCCATACTTTGGTCATGAAACTTAAGTGGGACCTTTCCAGCTGGTGAGAGTTGAGATATCTGGGTTACAGTAAGATATCTTAAAATCAGACTAATTAAAATAATAATATTGTTTCTTGGCAAAGATAGTTATACTTAAATGAAATCAAAGATCAAAAATCCTTTGTAACCTATACAGTACTTTAATAACGTAAGATTTAAAAACAGATATTCTCCTACAAAGACTGCTAGGAGGTTACATTTGTGGTTAGGCAATTTGGTTTTGGAGTGTTAGATACCGTTATGCCCCTAGCATTATGCCCCAAAGAAAAAGAGAATTGGTTGGGACTTTAGTGCCCTCCCACATATAATGTCTCAGCAGAACTGTGCTCCACAATCTACCCTGAACAAAAACATACCCAAGCATTAGTACAGACAATGTGCTTGATATACAAATGAAGCTTCAAAATAGCTACCCTAATCATGACTACCTTCCACAAGCCATATAAAATTGTATGCACACATAGGAATATACAAAAAAATTAAAACACAAATAAAAATCAACAGACTTCTAGACAAACTGGTCTTCAAATCAAATACTTTCTTTTGTCAAATTCTGCCCTCAATTTGATCCCTTTCGTATCCCCCTGCCACATTCAAGCAGGAACTTGCTGGCCCAAACCCTTCTACATAGAAATGTAATGTCCACTACTAACAATATATAACACGAGTGAACTTCAGTTTTCTCATGTGTAAGATGAAGGAAATAATAAACATTAAGTGAGATCGTGCACTTATGGTGCTTAATCAATGGCTACTACATTATCAGCATGCAACTTTATGGGGAAATGAACAGCATTAGAATGAGATTCTTATTGGTTTTATAAACTATCTGGTCATGCCTGTCATCTGTAATCAAATATTTATTGCATTTTCCATACACTAAACAGCAGAGTCAAGGAGACTGAAATGTTTCTCTGTGTTTATGTCTCTCTCATCCGTGATTTCTCCCCACGTACACTCGGGCTCAATTGATCATGAGGAGAAACAGAAATCCATTCAAGGAGCTCAAAAGGAAAGGGAAGGTATTAATAAGAGAATCCTGGGGAATCCAAATTATTATTCTTTCTGATTTATTTATTCCCTGTAAATGATTAGTAAATACTATACCCATTTTATAGATAAGGAATCTGAGACTTAGAGAGGTAGCATTGAATTCATTTAAAAATCATTTCCATATTGTTGGACATTTAAATTGTCTCTATATCTTTATTATCATTTCAATATCATTATCATGTATAAATATACATGTGCACACTGATATATTTTAATTTTTTGAAAGTACTTACTGAGAACATTTTCTGAGGTTTCATAATATTTAGACAAAAGGTATGAGCGTTTCAGTGACTGGTGAGCTGTTTTGGTTCTTATTTCACAAAGTATTCATATTAAAAAAGTAATACTCAATTGCTTTGCAAAAGGACAATGCCCTCGGCAGCACTTACTAAGTGTTTGACATGGGACTATCACTACACAAGTTAGAACTGAATCCTTTATTCCATCTTTGTCTCGTGCATTTATTTTTTCTTCCTCATAATCTTGAGCACTTACAGAGCCAGGCTTCGTCCTTGCACTCTGCACAAGCCTCAGTCCACGGCTCATGCGTCTCTCATGTACAGTGTCACTCAGAGATCTGCAATCATCATGTTAGAGACAATTTTAGAAAGGATTTTGACTGAAAAAATGGGAATTTTCCATTTGCTTTCCCAGCTGGTTTTGATTAATTATAAGGTAGAATGATTAGTGTAATTAGATGCTTTTATCTCTTTGGAATAAAGGTTCTGTAGGAAGGAGAACGCAGTAAGAAGAAAATGATGGCATTGATGTCAATGGCAAAGCTGGTGAATGGCGGAATGGGTATGAGTGGCAACTCCATGTCTTTCATTTCTTCTGCCTACCTTCAGTCTATGAGCAGAATATAAATACTGAATGGGGTTATCCATGCATTTGAGAAACACCCTTCTAGAATATACTAAATTATCACTTATTGAACAAATATTTATTGAAAACTTTGTGTTGAGGGAAGAAGAGAGGGGCAGAGAGAGAAAGAGAGCAAGAGAGCAAGAGAGAGAGAGAGAGAGAGAGAGAGAGAGAATGCTCTAGAACGCAGACTACACCAAGAACGTGTGAAGGAAATGACATTTAGGTGCTTTTTTCATACGAGTCTGTTTTAAGATAAGAATGTTAAAGCACGGAGCGGCTGGATGACAGGCTTAGGGTTGCACTCCTGAAAAGTAGAAGAGGTGCAATTTTAAATAAAGCCTATTTAACTTCATATTTCCCCTAAAGGATACTACCTCCTAATATCATAAGAAAAAATATAATTAAAGGACTGTGGGAGTTTAAAGCAGGAATTGGTTGATCCTTAGGGGTCAGAGAAGGGCGATGATGACAGAGTAGGCTTTGATTGGCAAGGGGTGACATGTTGCTGAGGAGGTGAAAGGCTGGAAAGGGTGGAAAAAGCAACGGGAGCAAAAGTAATGAAGAATTAATGTGCCTGAGGTTG
The DNA here is from genome assembly GCF_000276665.1 of Chinchilla lanigera. Taxonomy (NCBI): domain Eukaryota; kingdom Metazoa; phylum Chordata; class Mammalia; order Rodentia; family Chinchillidae; genus Chinchilla; species Chinchilla lanigera. The sequence continues at coordinate 1,882,762 of NW_004955539.1, read as the reverse complement.
TGAAAGCAGTGAAATAGACGGTCTTTGTGCGTTGGTTGGGGCACAGGGGGAGTGGTGACAGACAGCCCTGGAAACAGACCTTGTAGCTGCACCGTGGAAGACCTTGCAATGCCGCGCCAAGGATCTCAGATTTCATTTATCTACAGAGCTGAATGACTGCAAAGGACAAATCCAAGTGGGAAGAACTTGCAACCAGGCCCTGGTGGTGAATATGAATGAGGCTGACACCATCCCAGAAACAACTGCGTGGCGCAGTGGGCTGACTTTCCTTATGGGTAGATGTAGAGCTGAGGAAGAAGAGGTGAAAGTGATGTCAAGGTTCGAGTTGGGGTGAAGAGATGTCAGTTTCAGCTGTGTTCATTTTGCCCAGCACTTACTGCGTGCCTCTGCGTTGTGACTGGGGACACCAGGAAGGCCGGCTTGCTTGGACAGAGGCATTGCCGATGCTGAGAGGCTCAAGACAAATGCTTTGAAGGCGTGCTTCTGAGAATGGGCTGAAATTACTACTTTAGAGAAACTGACACTTCCCCTAAAACTCTATCATTTAATAAAACTCCTCAGCATTTGCCTTACCAAAATATTTTCAGGTTTTATTCATCCATGTCATACTGCACTAATGATGACATTAATGATTGCATTCCTGTGTGGAGTCGGAACAGTACTTTTCATCCCTTCCTCTCCTTTCCCTTCCAACTCCCTCCATCTCTTGATCCTCTTCCTATTTGAACAGAATCTGTCTACCTACTTCCTATTATTGCATTTTATTTTGCTCTTAACTTATATTTTGGGTTTCTCACATAAGACAAATTATGCAGTATTTAAACTTACATGTCTAATTTCTTCCACTTAATATAATGACCTACAGATGGAGCCATTTTCCTATAAATGACTCAAGCTTATCTTTTTTGTGGCAGAGTAGTATTCCACTGTGTAAAAATACCACATTTTCTTTATCCATTCATCTGTTTAAGAACTTATAGGCCACTTCCAAGATTTAGCTATGATGAATTATGCTGCTATAAACATGAGTAGGCAGTGATCACTATAATATGATATCTTTTAACTCTTACCAGATTTATTTACATCAAAAAGAAATTTCTTAGCTTCAATGATTCCTTCAACAGATATTTAAATTTGCACACCATTAATGGCCCAGACCTTCTTTCACATCTTGTCTGACATCTCCCTTGATCTGAAGAATTGGCCGATACCAATTCGCACCGTTAGAACAACTATAACCTACTTTCCAATATCTTGTCCTTATTACATATTCAAGAAGGGACGTGGGGTTTATTTATTTTTTTTCAGGCTCTCAAGGTCATGAAACCAGAAACTTGGATTGAAGAGCAGAGGAGGAGGATGTGAGGGTTCAGCAGTGGAATAGAGTTTGCAGAGAGAGCACTTTCACATGGCCCTGGTTGCTATGGAAATAGTTGCCTTTGCCTCTACGGCTGGTATATGTTTAGTGTAACCCCATTTTGTACACCAACTTAAAGTAAGCCTTCTAGGATTTTAGGAGTTATCAGGCAGAAAGAATTTCAACATATTAGAAATTGGTGAGGGGAGGGTATAGTGCTTTGGCCTTCAGAGGATGTTAATTCAAGTAAGGTGACAGCAATCTGATGACCACTTTTAGACTCAGTGAATGAGAGAGGAGAATAGTTCACCTCACATTTGTCTGTAATTGGCATGTTTTAAACATTTATTGACTGTTCTTTCTATGGTACGCATCAGGATGTACATTTTTGCCTCTTACCTTGTGTGACCTTTGGGAAACACAGTGGGATGTTACTGTTCTATTTATATATAGGTGAGTAGTGAGGAACCCATGGCTGGCTTGAATCCACTCCTGCTTTACCTCCCCCTGGGCTTCCGTGGCCTGTTCTACTTGGCAGCAGTGAGGTCTTCTGTTTTCCTGAATTCCTTCCGACCCTCTACAACTGGGAAATGAGGAACTCTGTGGGTTGTGTCAAGTTGTCAGTGAAGTCAGGGGTGAGTGTGTAATGGGTCTGCCTTTGCAGAACAAACTGAAGTTCCTGAACTCTGTCAGGTTTGTGCTTCAACACGTGCCAGAATGAGGTTAATTCCCTCTATTCTCTTTTCAAATAAAATCAGAGAAAACGTCTCCATATAGGACATCATGTTTCAATCTTGTCATTGATGTTATATGCCTACCTCAAGTGGATTGTTTTGGGCAGTGTTATTGGTTGCAGTTTGGCTCCCAAAATACATGTGTTGAATAAAGTGAAGTCCTGGTACTTCTGACTATGTCTTTATTTGGAAGACATAGTCTTTATTTGGAAGACATGTCTTTATTTGACTATGTCTTTATCAGGAAGGGTCTGTACACAGCAGTCATGTTATAGTGGGAGCCCATGTGATTGGTGTCCTTACAACAAGGGGAAGCTTGGATCGAGAGCAGTGCACAGAAGGAACACAAGGTGAAGAGATGCACAGAGAAGGACCCTACCTCTGCACCATGGGAGCAGGCACTATCATGTGCTCCTGCACAAACACACCACAGAGAGGCATGGGTAGTGGGTATTACTTTTTCCTTAAGGAAGTGGGGGAAGGAGCATCAGGGAGGTGAGTCTGGAGACCAGGACAAGTACGTTGCAGTTTTAAGCATGAACAGAAGTTGATTTGGTGATTTGGAACACTGTGAGGGAGAAGGGTGTCCCAGGTGGACGTTGACTTATGTGATGCCTGCAGCGGGTGCTGGAGGGCATGTTGAGCACATGGGACTCCCTCTGCCTTTCAATGGCATTGCATGGTCGTGATTCTCCCTACTCCTTCCTGACCATCGCTTTTCTCTTCACTCCTACTGTCCAGTACTTTTCCACGGTGACACTAGTGGTAGTCCATCTGCGCTCCTTTTCTGTGAGCTTATGAAAGTGCCCATCCATGGAAAAACATCCTACCATGAACTCCCACGTGTGAACCTGGTCCCCTTCTCTTCAAGGAGCATTCTTGGCTCCAGCATTTGCACAGCCCAGCATCCACTCAGGCCAGACATACAGAGACTATGGCTTCACTTTCCCTGTAAATACGGCATCCGAGCTGCTGAAGCTGTTTGATGCTGCCACTCACTGCCACCGACCTGGTTCTAAAACCTGGAGTCTTCTCTGACTCCTGCTGCCAAGAACCTTGTTAGGATCCAGGACCAGACCAACCGTGGTATCCTCAAAAACCCAATGTGTTGCCTTATTTTTTTGAAATTCTAAGCTACTATTTCTCATCTCCATCCTGCTTACATCTCCTTCCTGTTTCACAAGCTGACAGAAATTACTGCCAGAGACTGAAATTGTACCTGTAAATTCCTTTCACACTGGGAATATCAATAGGCTGGATGTGAAGGCTTATATTTGTATTAACCAGTCAGATAGTTTTGTGCTCACTCTTGGTTAATCTGTGGCTGCAGTTCCTCCTTCCCTCTCTCCTTTTAATCAGAAGGACACTGGGCTTGCCTGGACAAAACAGTCACACAATAGGAAATTAGCAGTTGGGGCTTTTTCAGTATAATCCATGGGCGCAATGCCTTCTTTTTCCACTCTTCTCTTTCACTACAGATATTTTTGCAGTCCTAGACACTGTGACCACCCTCTTCACAACCCAACTTCATCTCTGTGTAGGTGACACCATTCTCTCCTAATTTCCTTTTCCTCTCTGAGGTCAATTCGATTTCAGACTCTGTTGGAGAATCCTCTTTCTCTGCTAGCAGTTTGTGTTTGTATTTTCTAGACTTCTTCCTTGTGTCCACTTATCATTTATACTTTTCAGACTTTACAATTTATATAACTTCCACTGCCAAGAGAACACCACATCCGAACGTGCAACTCCTGTCTCTCTTTCAGACCCACCACCTCAGAAATCCCTTTGGACTTTCCCAGAGACCCCTCAGCCTCACCCTGTGAAATACTTAACTGCTTGCCTGTCCCTTCCAAAGACTGAGAATTTGTCAGGCCTGGGAAAATGCATGGCAAAATTTTCTGCTTGAGATGGTAAAGCAATTCATATCTGTCTAATGGGGTCTCTAGCTCCTATATATGCAGAAGATTAAATAATAGGACCCAAATGGTCTCAGAACAAGCACCAAAGTAATAAAACCATCCCCACTAGACGTCAATACTCATTCATTATGTCAACAAACATGTCCTGATCACCAACTTTGTGCCAGAGATGGCAGATGTCACTAGCAGGGTGTGCACTAAGGCTTCGTCCCTAATCCCATGGACCTATTGGTGTGACATATTGTGCATACTTCCCTGAATTTAGTGGCATCATTCCTTTTAAGTCTCAGGTTTGCTGGGCCCCAGACATGCAATGAACATCATCCTGTCGCTGGATGCAGTAACCGTGGAATCAGCAGACTGAGTAGAAAGCAGATTGCTCTGTGTGGTGGGGTGTGGGCCTCATCCAATTTACTGAAGACCTAAGTGTGACCCAAAGGCTGAGTCAGAGGCAACTTTTGCGATCTCTCTGTCTTAGCCAGGATATCAGTCATTCCTGGCCTTTGGGCTTGAACTGAAACATTGATCCCTCTTTTAGATTGGGATTGACATCACTGGCTCTCCTGTTTGGAGACCTTCAGGCTTGGACTGCAACTACATATCAGCTCTCCCAGGTCTCTAGCTTGCCCTTGAGTTCTTCAAACTTAGCCCCCATGAGTGTGCAAACCAATTCTTTATGTGCCTCTCGTTTTTTTTTTTTTTTTTTTTCTCTCTTGTCAGTATGCATCCTGTTGGTTTGGTTTCTCAGAAAATCCTGTTACTGTTAGCTACTTTTGCATGTATTTTGCATGTATTTACCTATCCTCAGTTTGAATCTTCTCAGACTCATTGCTTCAGTCAACACAGTCTAATTTTTCATATGTGTCCAACTGTAGGAATTTTGATTCCTTGATTGATCAATCTTGCATGTCTCTATTTGTTTTCCTGAGAAACCACTTTGAAGATATCAATACGTAATACAACAAGCATTGTTAATCTCCTACCACTTTAACTGTCAATGAGTCTTTGGTTGACCAGTATTGCATGTCTATATCTGTTTTCATGAGAAGCCACTTTGAAGATATCAATATGTAATACAACCACCATTGTTAATTCCCTACCACTTTGTTTGTAACTCTGTATTGTCTGTATTGTGCTTGTGATATGTTGTAAAATGTTGTATGTCTGTTAATGTTTCCCTCCTTTTATCCTTAAAATAAAAAAAAAAAAAAAAAAAAAAAAAATCTCCTACCACTTTGTCTGTAACTCTGTATTGTTGGTATTGTTCTTTTGCTGTTTCATAAATGATTGTTTGTTAATGTGTTTTCCTCCTTTTATTTTTAAAATAAATAAAAAAATAATTTTAGGAATTTTAACCCATCCACAGATCCATGTAAATGCCAACACAATCAGAATACAAATGAGTCCTATCACTGCTCAAGATTTGTTGCATTTCTGCCCCATAGACAAAATCTTCCCCAGCCAGAAACCGTGAGCAATCACTGATCTGGCCTCCTAGTAATGGTGCCTTTTCTGGAATGTTATGTAAATGTAACACTTGAGTGTATCATCTTCTGAGGTGCTTTTTCTTTTCTCGCACCATAATTTTGGAGACAATCATTTAACTTATTTGCATTCGTAGTTTGCTTTTTCTTTTTTCCTGCCTATTTTTCCATTATGTAGTTGGACCTCATTATGGTCATCCATTGTCCCACTGAAGGCCTTTGTATTGCTTTTGACCTGCTGCATTTGATGTAGTAGGCCTGGGTAGATTATCTGTTGTTCCTTCATTTCAGGGTGTTGTTCTGACTACTGCTTGCAGGAAAGAACCTGGTGTCTGCCCCAAAGCACTTAGAAGTTAATTTGTATTTAAATAAGAGGAAGAAGTAATCACTGGACACCACTTGGGGTTCATAAGAAGCACATACACTTTGTACTCTGGCTTGGATTCATGTTCACAAAGGCATCTCTGTTGAAGACTTGCTTCCCTGGGTGGGGGTAATGGAGGTAGCAGAACCTGGGGAGGTCCTTAGGCCTCTGAGGGTATTTCCCTGTAGGTGATGGTGGATCCCCTGTCTTTTTCTGTCTCTCTTCTTGTGCTTCCACCATGACAGGAGGCCCTCACCAGATGAGAAAAGGCATGATTTGCTGTGTCTGGATCTCAGTAGAGCATTAAGGTTGGCCTTTTCTTTCTCTTTCTTTCTTTTTCCCTTCCCCGAGTTCTCTTTTCCTTTCAAATATTTTCTTCCCATTTCACAATACCTATCATATATTTTTTCTTATTTACATTTTCATTTTCCCATGCCATAGCGATAATGCAATATTTGCACATGTGTCCCATTTATTTCTCTTACAATTATGGTCTCAAAATATATCCATTTACCTATAAATGTCTCAACTTTATCTTTATGGCTGAGTAATATTCCATTATATTAAAAACACACACTTGTTTTTATTCATTCATTGGTTGATGGCATTTGGGTTGCTTCCAAGATTTAGCTATTACAAATTGTGCTGCTATAAACATGGGTGTACATATATCACTGTGGTATGATGCATTTAATTTTTCTGGGAAGATAGCCAGAAAACTAGTCCCATGTCTACGACCATGCACTAAACTAAAGTCAGAATGGATCAAAGATCTAAATATTATAACAGAAACACTAAATCTGCTTAGAGAGAGACTAGGTAAAACTCTGGAACATATAAACAATAGAAAAAAATCATACTCCCTCAAATTCAAAGACCCAATCCTAAAATGGGCATCTGAGATGAATACTCTCTTCTCAGATGAAGAAATACCGATGGCAAACAAATATATGAAAAAATTTTCAACATCGTTCAATTGATGCAAATTAAAATGACACTGAGATTCCAGCTCACTCCAGAAAGAATAGCTATCATCAAGAAATCAACCAATAACAAATGCTGGCATCGCTGTTGTGCAAATGGAACACTTCTCTACTGCTGGCGGGAGTGTTGACTGGAGCAACCACTGAGGAAATCTGTGTGGAGAGTCCTCAAAAAACTAGGATTAGAGGCTCCCTTTCACCTAGCTATTTCCTTTCTTAATATGTTCCCCCAAAAATTAAAAGCATTATACCACAGTGATGTATGTATACCCATGTTTATAGCAGCACAATTTGTAATAGCTGAATCTTGGAAGCAGCTGAAATTCCCATCAACTGAGGAAAGGATAAAAAGATGTGGTATTTTTATATGATGGAGTATTACTCAGCTATATACAAGAATAAAGAGCCTTTTATAGGTAAATGGATACAACTTGAAACCATATTCATAAGTCAAATATATTAGACTCACATGTGTAAATATCATATTGTCTCACCAGTGTAAGAAACTGAAAGAATAAATAAGACCCAAAATTTACAATAGATATTGTGAAATGGGAAGAAAATGTTCAAAAGGAAAGAGAAACTGGGATGGGGGAAAGGAGTAAATAAAGAAGGGAAAAAGAAAAAAAAATATATATATATACAAGATAGTAAAGATATACTATTAACTTCTATTAGTTCATTGAAAAGAAAGTTTTGTGCTTATGTTGTTTGATCCATTCTTCATGCCTATAGATTGTAATCCGAGCAACTACTTTGAAGACAACAATAAGCACTTTACTAATCACTGTTATGCTCCTGTTATCTTGTTTTGAAATTCTGTACCGTTGCTTTTCTTTATACCCTTTAAAATAAAATTTTTTAAAAAATAATCTCCCAAGGGTATCATTTAGTGCTCAAGACACATAAAGTACAGTATTCCATGGTGTAGAAGACCCACACTTCGCTAAGTCATCCCTCTTGTTGAAGAAAATCTGGGCTATTTCCAATGTTTGGCTCTTACATACAAAGGTTCCTGTCATAGGCAGGATTTTATATGAACATAGAATTTAATTCTTTTGGAATAAATACCAAAAAATATAAGTTCTGGGTATTATTATATTTGTCATAACTAATTTTATTAGAAATTTTCAATTCTTTATTGCATGGCAGTAGCATTTTATATTCACATAAACAATACAAGTAAATGACAGATCCAATTTCTGTACATTAGGTTTTGTCACATTTCCTTAAAAAACATTTTTTAGTCTTTCTGATGAGTATATAATGCCATCAAGTTCTGGTTTTACGTTTTACTCCTCTGATGGCACTATATGCAGAATATCTTCTTCATGTACTTATTTGCCATGTGTGTATTCTCAGCCCATTCTGTTTGACACTTTCAGAGTGATGACTAGGAGCAGTAGAGGCAAATCCATCGCATGTTTGTTATTTGTTTTACTTTCAGCACAAATGATGTTAAGGTATGAGCTGTTGTTGTTTTTCTAAACTAAAACCTCAGTACTCAGGTTGAATTGTGGTGTAGGCACTTTGGGATGAATAAGTGGGTTTAGGGTTGCAGTTTGAGCGTTTGGTCTCTAAAAGTCTTCCTATCACTAGGCTTAGAACAATGATACTGACAGCGTGTGGATCACATTGAAAATGACATCAAGTTTGGAAGATTTTTCTGAGAGAAAAATCTGAATTAAATAAGAATTTAAAGGGGCTAGACTCTGGGCCACTGGGGTTATGCATTTAATAAAACAAAGAAAAGTTTACAAGGGAAAACTCATATGTTGTGATCTTTAAGTCTCAAACCCAATATCTTGTGAAGGGGATGGATGACATTGGGTTTAATAGTAGTACAAAAAACAAAACAAGGGATTTTCAAGTCATAGTAAATCCAGTGTGAAACAAGGATGTGAAATGATTGTCTAAAAGCTAGTACTGTTTTGACTAAGTTTCATTGGCATATGTAAAGCAAGAGGTGACATTGTTGTTTCTGTCCCTTTCTGATGAGACTGTACTTAGAGAACTGCTATCTTATGCTTCAAGAGGATGCAAGGAATTTAAATACTAATGAGAAGACAGGATGAAATCTGGGTGATGATTGACTTAAAAGTGTGTCAAAGAGCAAATGATGGAAAAAAAAAAACTATGCCCCAGGAAGAGTACTGATGGGAAACAGATCATATGATTAAATATCATTTGAGGACACTATCTCTTACAAAGCCATGGGAGAAAACCTGTAAACAATAAAAATTATGACATAAATTGGAAATAGAAATAGGAACTCAACCACTACTAATAGTAGTTTGATCGGAAAAATGAGGAGACAGGTACTGGACCCTGGAAAAATAGAGAGATATGTAGGCAGAACCATCAGCAAATTGCGATGTTCTGATTAAAGGGAATAAACAAGATCAGAAAAGTCTTGCGAAGGGGAGAGCAGAGAAAGAAATATTCTAACTGCATTCTTTTCCCCTGTAGTTATCTGCAGGGGCTTTCCATAGACCCAAACTACCCAGAAATCAGAGAATCAGAAAGCCTGTTAATAAAGCTCATGGATTATATAAAATAGAGTTATGGGAGCACAAAAGTATTCGGAGAAGAAGGTAGAATAGAGTCGGTGAAGCAAACAGAGGCTAAGAATGTTGAACTCAGATAAGCAAGAGACTCAGGAAAGATCAGAATATTGTTCTTCAGCTCCCTGATACGTGGCCCTGAGAAAGGGCGTTAGATTGAGACTTGGTGAGTGTCACACTGCTGATAAGCAGTACTATCACAGGGAACTCTGCGGTAAGTGGCATAAACTCCACTAAGCAGTTGATGTGGATGAATTCACCCTGGAACATTTACAGAATGTTCAATTGTAATTGAAGGACAATTTGCTCTTTCCTATGGGCATGAATGTTTCACTATGCCTATCACTCACTACATAAAAAACGTCCAACACTTGCTACTATATTTACTCTGGCAGGAAGCTGAAAGTGCTTTGAAGCTGGCTTTCACTTAAAAAAGAAAGCAGTTTTGTTATGTAGAAACCCGACCAATGCCAAGGATGTTTCTGTACTAGCTTGACTGCTAATTCACTAAAGATTCACACTTGGCCTTGTTTGTTGCAGTGTGTGAAGGGCATATGGAGCATAGAGACTGACTTACAGATTGGAAACCAATGAATATCTACTGAGCAGAGGCACAAGCACCAAAAGTGAAGGTTATCATGGAACTGCAAGAAAGACCTATAGTGACTCAGGTTAGAGGTGCAGTTCTAGTCCCAGCTCTGGCTGTGACTAAAAGTGTAATCTCAGGCTCATTGAATTACCCTGAGGATGACATTTAGTCAGATAATTCCATGCATTTACATTTGCTCATTGACAATGTGGGTCTTTAATTCCTACTATATAGCACATCCACCTGCGTACAGAAACATCCAAAATGATGCCATAAGTCATGCTAGTGGAGGTCACAGTAGAACAGAGAGGTGGACTTCTACTCAGATTAAGATTCTGAACCTGAACATCCTAGGCCTTTATGTTCTGATTGATTGTGCATGCTTGCGTCTGCTGGTCTGAGCAACTGATTTGAAGGTAGCAATATGCAGTGGAATTACACTGGTGAACTCCTACCATCTGAAACTCTGTATTATCTCTACTATTTTATCGAAGGATCATTTTCTTATTCCGGATAATGGTTTGAGCAATCTTTCATTCTTACATCTCGTAATCTGAGCAATGTAGTTGAGAATAGCAATAAGTAATGTAACAACCACTGTTGATTCATATTATTTTGTCTTGAGGCCCTGTATCACTTTGAATGTTCTTACTTTGATTTGTTTATGTCTGTGATACCGGTATGCTGCTGCTGTTCTATTTCTTTGTTTATTGGTTTCTCATTTACTACTCTCTTTAAAATAAAAAAAAAGATTCTAAACCTGGTAGATGTGCTTACCTTAATTCTATTGTTATTTTCATTTTAAGGCACTTTGCTTTTTAAAAGAACAAAAACAAATAATTTCACTTCAGTAAACCAAAAACCAATGCACATTTCAACTATAAATAATTTTGGATTGAATTAATTCACACTGAATAACACTAATACCAATAATATCGAACATTTTCAAGTAATTATGCTTCCCATTTGTTCAGCAATCATTAAATATCAAGCACTTCTCATGCATAATGTAATCTAACCCACACGACCATCTTTATGGGTCTAATGCTTTTACTCTCACTATCCTTAGTGAGTGAAGAATGGAGGGCACATACTAAGTCGTGAAATGAAGATTAAAACCCAGGCAGCCTTGAGTAGGGTCTGAACTCTCAGCCACTCACTGTAAATGCTAGCATCACTTGACTTTTACTTGAGAGAGCTAAGGGCAAGTGCATACTTTTTCATGATGTAAGTTCAAAGATGCTATCATTACACACTTTAGCTTGAGAGGCTGCCTTACAAAAATTTTGCTATTAATATACTCATGCATAAAGATACTTGACTCATGGGTTGTACTTGTTTCTTGGAAAAATATACGTGCATTTGGAGAATTCTCATACAGAATGCAGTAGCTGGATTAGTGGAGAAGGACTACCATGAAATAATTATGACTATAAGCTAATGTAGCACCAATTTTGTCACTAACAATATGCACCTAAGTAAATGTGTTGCCTGTTCTCTTTATAACATCCAGCACAGAGACAGCCTAATTCATTACAGACGTTTTTGATCTTTCAATCTGTGTGCGGTCATTGGTGAGACTAATCTGTCCCTGATTGCTGCTCTGAAAACTGGACTTTTCCTTTAACACCCAAATTTCATCTCTTGCATTCTGAAATTTAGTGTTTTGTTGGTTCCACTTTCAGTTACTCCTTTGCTCTATGTCATACATTTTCTTCTACTTTTCACAATATTACTTAGCCAGCTAACACTGAGAAAATAAACTGGCTAGTTCAGAGGGGCTAGCATTAAATCTAATATTTCTGAATTGATATCAGTAATAAAGGTAGTAAAATTTTATTGTCTGTCTTTAATGACATGTGATAACATTTTAGGTATCAAATGCATTACCTGCATATAAACTTAATATGAAATACAAGAAAGACCAAGTTAGATACCAGGCTATTTCATGTTCACATACATAATTATATATATGCTGAATACTGTAGAAAACTACCCTCTTCTTTAAGACTGTTGTGTTCAACAATGTTCCCTATTAAATAGAAATATTTTTCGCACAGTATATATAGTACAGTATTTGTCAAATAAAAGTTTGGGCATCTGGAGGCTTCATTTAAGGAAAATGATTTCACTTCTCTGAGAGTCAGTGTTTTCATTCATCAATGGGACTATTATTTGGCATTGTTTTCCACCCCAAGGATTAAATGGGAAAAGCCTGTCCATCTCTTAGCAATTTTTGAGTTGCTCTGGACAGAGTGCATGTGGTTAAACCGGTTCCAGCTCCTGCAACACAGGAGGCCGAGTGCCACAAAGCTGTACTGTACCTTTCACCCCCCACAACCTTCCAAGTTCTAAAACTCACTGGGTTGAGAGTAAGGTCCATCCTACCATGGGCCAGCAATTGCTGAGGTGGTTTATGAGTCAAGATCATTACAAGCAGACACAGGTGATGTTAGCTTGAATAGAATTCCAATACTGAGTCTGTATCTTGCCATGTCACCAGAGCTGTTCCAGAGGCTTTTATCTGGCAGGCATAGGGAAGGGTGCTTCTTGGTTTTACCTGACAAGCAGGAAATTACATTGCAAATCCTAAGAATGGGGTTTTGTCCTACCCTATGCTGGCTGAGATTGGGGTAGAGTTGCTATAGGCAGACTCTTGGACACAGGGACTGATGCTAGGTTGGGTCACATCTCAGCCGCAGAGTCACAGAGGCTTGCTCAGTCTCAAGAGGAAGCGGGTGTGCTCCAGGCAAATTCTAATCCTGGAATCATACAGTGCGCACTGAGACTTCCCCACCAGCACACAAAATGATGTGTGATGCTGGAGCTTGGGGCTCTGTGAGCCCTTTGTTATGTATGATTGCCCAACAGAAAACACATTTGCACATCACACCAGAATCTGCATTCTACTTGGTTTTTGATTGCACTATGGCAGTCCTGGCACGAGGCTCTGAGACAAGTCCTTATGCCAGGTTTCATGCCTGCTCCCCAGTGGATGGAGTTCTGCTCAGTGCCCTGCCACCTAAGGTCCTAAGTTTGGCCAGAGAATGAATAGTAGACACTACCAGCTAACTGGTTCAACATAGTTCTTGAGGCTCAGTCTGTGGGGTTTTGCTTGCTAGTTGGGGTCTTGAGGCATTAGCAGTACTTGATTTCTCCATAATAGACCTGGTTCCAAGAATCATGTTTAAGGTGTGGAATTAATTATCTCTCCCTCTCAGAAGAGGGAACTGTGTCGCTCCTTATTGGACTTCTTGGAGTTGGAGGAGCAATAATTTGGGTAATTCTTTCCTTTCTGTTTTCTCCATTGTGTCTTTTTCTTTTGTTATATTGCTAGTAGCTACTGTAGTCTCTCACTTGATTTCCTTAAGTCTTGTGGAGGTGTTCTTGGGGAATAAATAGCTTTCAACTTGTGCCTGTGGGAAGAAATGTCTAGAGAACCTTACATAGCTATCACCTTGCTCAGCACATCTGGAGGAACTGAGAAATAAAAGGCTATAAGATACATAACAAACAATCAGGAAAATGGCAGAAATAAGACTTCTCTTATTAGTAATTACACTAAATGTAAATGGATAAATCACTCCATTGAAAAAGTAGAAAATGACAAAACAAATTTAATTAAATATCCCAAGTACATACTGTTTATAAGTAATTCACTATAAATTTAAAGAAACAAATAGATTAAAATAGAAATAATGGAAAAAGTTTTTCCACAAAAACATTAACAAAGTGAGAGATCTGAGTGGTCATACTGATAGTATACAAAATAGACTGCATAAAAACGTTAGAAAAGTAAAAATGGCATTGCATGTTGATAAAGTGCTCATTCTGTTAAGAAGATACATATCCTTGTGCTGAGAAGCAGGGTCCACAAATGTATGAAACAAACATTGGCAGAATTAGTGAGACAAATAGTACTACAGTAATAGAAAATTCAATACTCAACTCTCAGCAATGGATGGAACAACTAGACTGAGGACCAGTGAGATAATAGAAAATTTGAACCAACTTGCAAACCAAATAGACTGGACAGGCATATAATGAGCACTCCACCAAATAAAGGTATATATATATATATTCTTTTCTCTTAAATATAAAACATTCATAAAAACAGATCATGTTTCAGGCCACAAAATAAATGTTATCACATTTCCAAAAATAGATCACAGTCATAAAATGTATTTCCTCTCACTAGAAAAAAATGCAAATAACTAATAGGAAACACAAATGTGTGGAAATCAGCCCATATTAAATAACCAATAGAGGAAAGAGAAATTACAAATTAAATTAGAGAATAATTTGAGGTATGAAAAGGAAAAATTGTAGTATAAAGCATACACACACACACACACACACACAAATCAGATTGATTTATGTATGCAAGCAATTACATATCCTGTCCAGGGTCTAGTGGAGACCTCCATCCCACAACTGAAAATAGGACTTGAACAAAAAAGTTCCATAAAATTCTGTTTCCCCTAACCAAAGGCCTTAAAAAGAAGTGGCTGAACATAACAGAACATTTTGTTAACAACACCCACCTTACCCCACACCAACCACAATGGATAATCTGTCCCATACTCCTGGTTCCCATGGGGCTGAGTGGGGAGCTGATATTACATTCCACTTCCTACTTTACTGAAGAGGGTGATGCATTTCCATTCATCTTCTATCTTCCCTTTTTGGACACGATCAGAATGGTGACCTTTCCTCATCCCTCACCCAACATTGCTCCTGGTGTTGCTCTGATTCCCCTGCAAAGAAGTTTCCACAGCACCCAGGAAAGAGCTAAACTTCTATCCATCACCTCGGGGAGGCAGGCGGGGCTTTGCATCTTCAACTAGGATGGTCCTGATGTGGTTTAGCAAGAAGCTAGGCCTTTAGTGGTACCCAGCACCTATAAGACTTAGAAGGCAGTCAAGTATAATTATTTACCACTCTACTTTTTTTTTCCCCACTGGTGCCAGCTGAGTCCAGGGTTGAGAATTCTGGCTTCATCAGGACTGCGCAACCTGATGCAACCCAGTGCTAGTCAACATGCCACCTCTAATGTCAAGTGCACACAGTGGGAGGCCAGAACTGTACAACCAGTAACAATGAGGTTCAATGATGTGGATGGAAGCTAGACTCTCACCTCCCTTTTTTATCCTGTCCTGGTGTCAGCAGGTTTCAACAAAAAGCTGAGCTTCAATTCCCACCCTGCAGCTATCAAGCTGTGCCTTCCCTCATCAAGGTACTAAAGTTACATAAAGGCAATGACATTTTGCAAATTGATGCCTCACTTTCTTGGACAAGATGTCGGAGTGACTAAAGGAAATTCTGAGCTTTCATCAGCAAAGCAGATATAACAAGTAAGAAAATAGGAAAGATGAGTAGAAAATCAATGAAATTTAAACCCTGAAGTAATATGGAAAATCGACAAATCAAAGGCAATTCTTTGAAAAAATGGCATATCTCCATTAAGGCTGACAAAAACTGAAAGAAAAATACAAAAGCCTCCAACTTCGGGAATGAAGTAGTGTTTATCATTACAGATCCTATAGTCATTACAGCCTTAAAAGAATATTATGAAAAAATATAAACTTATAAATGCAATAACTTAGAAGAAATAGATCAAATCCTCAAAAACCAAAAATTACAAAAATCAACCAAGATAATATAGCACTGTGGTAGTCTTTTCATCAGTAAAGAAAAGCAATTTATGATTAAAATCTCAGAAAAAGAGGAAAAAAATGTGAAATTCTTAGGCTCAGATGGTTTCACTGAAAAATCTACCGTCATGGTATTGGAAGTTTTAGCTAATAAAATAAGGTAGAAAATAATCCAAAGTAAATATAATGAGAGGAGTGAGGGAATGAAGAAAAGAAAGAAGAGGAAAAAGTAAAGCAGGAAGGAAAGAGGAGACCTAGAGAAAATAAAAGACATAAACGATTGAAGAGGGTTATAGGAAATAACTGTAACCAAGTGCAGATTATGTAGCTATCTATATAGACAGTTGCAAGTAATTGAAAAACTTCTAGAACTAAAAGTTAGTTATCAAGAATACAGAATGCAAGATCAATTCCCCAAAATCAAATACATTCCTGTATACCAATTTATGGCAACCAAGTTAATGCTATTTACCATATCTCTGAAAGAAATGAAACATTTGGTATGAAGTGAAAAAATATGTACAGGATTTGTTGCTGAAATTGATAAAATGTTAATGAAAGAAATCAAAGATATAAGGTATTGAAGAGACATACTCTGTGGTACTCATAAAGCAAAACAACCTTAATCTCCCACTTTGATTGAAAAATAACTCAAAAGGGATTAAATGACAATTGTGAAATGCGGATATATAAGAAAATATTCAGAACCTGTGATAGGCAGAACTCTTAGACTTGATAACAAAAACATATCAATAAATGGAAAAATTAATCACTGGGACTACCTAAAAATTAGAAAGTTTAGTCCTATAAAAACACCTCTTATAAGACCACAAAAACAGGCTAGAAAGTGCAAGATAATGCGGTGGTACCTCATTTCACAAATGCTTTTGTTTGCAAACAATTTGATTCATAAACTGAAGCATTTGGTAAAATTTTGTTTTTGTTTGAGGATTCTGTATAACGTGATGAACATGACCACAGCCATCTTTCCCACATGAACACAGATGTGGCTATCTTTTCCAGAATCACAGAATAAATAAAGTTCATGAGCTGAGATACCACCATATTTATGAATGATATGTAGGGAAATGAATATCATCTAGAACACACAAAAGGACTTTTTTTTGCACTGGGAATTGAACTTATAACCTTGTGCTTACCAGGCAGGGGCTGTGCCGCTAAGCAATGTCTCCAGCCCCAAATGTACTTTCAAAACTCAAGAGTAAAAAATAATCTACCTTCTGGGTAGTGTTCTAACATATACATAAGGTTAAAATTCTCTGCTGTGTTATAATAACTGTTAAAATGCTGAACCGTCTAAAAAGTCAACAATTGCTAGATCCTTCATGGAAGTAAGGACGTAAATAAAACCAATGTTTTGAAAATTGAGAGCTAGGCAGTCAGATACTGAGAATCATAACTTTCTGTAGCAGATGCCTATTACCCAAAATTTCCATGTCAACTAGAACCAGGGTAGGTGAATATGAGTTGCAACAGACAAATTGCTGGGATTTCTGTGTGGACAAATCTGAGACAAAAAACCTGAGTGGAACCTAGTTAAAAGTGCAGTCCCAGGTTTTTCTGAGTTTTACCTTCAAAAACTCTACACAGTGTATACTGGGGGTGTGGGGGGGAATCCCTTCATGTTTCCAGAAAATGCAGCATTTAAAAATACAATGAGGCATTCTGTTCTTCTTCATAAGACTGTTCTTAGAAGAAACTGTTTTACCAGAGTTTAATCTGCAGGGAATTCACCAGGGACCAACCTACTCAGAAACTGGAAGCAGTCCTTCAGTCCCCTCTGAAGATCCTGTCCTACCTAAGCATGGAAAGTATTGAGAAGCACTTGCGAGTTTCACCTGTCAGAGGCACACACTCAGAACAAGACTGAGACCTAATCACAACACTAGAAAATGCTTTCTGCCTCCTCTAGGTGTTACCGCTGCATTACTCACAGTCTGTCTGCAGTAGCTTCTTTTATGTATTATGTCACGCCTACATTTGACCAAATTTATAAGCCATGCCTAAAGGGCAAAAACACAAACAGATTAAACAGGCATCAAACAAGAGGCAGCTATGCCAGAACAACTGGCATTATTAGAAAAGATATTGGAAATAAATATGGATAATATGATAAAAACCCCAAGGGAATAACCCATACTTAAGAACAGATGAATAATGAAAGCAGAGAGATGGCAGAAAACAAAAAGGCAGATGTTTTGGAGATGTACAGGGGAATCGAGCAGAGGAGGGAAGGTAGGAAGAGGAGTAGAGAGATAATGATAAAGATATACAATTACCTACCTATCATCTATCTATCTATCTATCCATCATCTATCTATCTATAATCTACCTTCTGTCTTCCATAATCAAATGTAACTACGATACATTGTAAACATAGTCTAATAAGAAAAGAGGTGAACATTTTGCAAAATATTTTTAAAGTGCTAGAAGTTGAAACAACTATAAAAGAAATGAAAAACATATTTCACAAACTCATTACCAAACATTTCTATGGAAAATGTCTCTGAGATTGAGGATAACAATCCCAAAATTTTCAAAACTGAAAAACAATGATAAACATTTGTGAACAAACAACAGAATATTAAAGGATAACTTCAAAGATCTGCCATATGGGTAATGAGGCTATTAAAAAGAGAAGAGGGAAAGGAACAAAGTAAATATTTAAAATAATAATGACTGAAAATTTCTCCCAGCTTACAAAACCACAGATTTAAGCTCCCAAAGAATATTATTGAGGACAAGTACTCAAAAAAAAAAAGCAAAAACCTATAGTCAGGTTTCTCATGTTCACACTTTAAAAAATCAAAGATAAAGAAATTCTGAAAGACATCAAAGTGAGGAAAAGGAAAACCATCTTACTGGAGCAGAGAAAAGATAAGAATTCCATTCTAATTGGAAACCATGCTAGCAAGAAAAGAGCAGGCCCAAATATTTATTGTTGAAAATAACCACCAAACTTAAAGTCTGTGTTCAATAAATTATTCCTCATTTGAAGAGAAAAATACTTTCTCAGTCAATTGCTGCTAATATACCTGCATTATAAAAATTGTAAAGGAAACTCTTCAGAGAAAAAGATTGGTATTTCTCTCGCTTTAAAATAAAAGAAAAGAAAAAGAATATGTCAGAAATTACGATCTACATAAAGACAGAATGATTTTTAGAATACAAAATAAGTAAAGGTAAAGGAAAAATTTGTCATTTAAGTTAATTACATAGATCACAGTATTTTTAACATAATATCAGTGATTCTTTCTGAGTGGAAGTGAGTGATAACAATCGTATAATAGGGTGATACAGAGAAACTAGGAATATTTTGATTTTAAAAGTTTACTTGTACTGATCAGGAAGCATTATAGCATGTTCTGAAGGGCTTTTTGGATCAGTTCAAAATGTACTGTAACTATTTAAAAAAAGATTGAAAACATGTGCTAAGAAATGGCATAAAATGTAGTCAAATACAATACTCGATAAAAACGAAAAAGACCAGATAGTGCGCAAGGCAAAATAAGAACAAAGCGGAAGAGAAACACACTCAGTAACAAATGTGGTTATTAAATTAAGTATATTAATAATTATTTTTACAGAAATAATCCAAATATATCAGTTTAAAAGGAAAGATTGTCAGGGTTCATACAAAATAGAGATAGATATATGTTGTATATAAGAAACCCACTTTGTTTTTAAACATTTTTGTGCTAGGAATGTTTAATATGAAATTATCCTTTTAATATATTTAAGTGTAATGTACTATTACTGACCGATATTGTATGGCAACTTTTTAAAACCAGCTCATCTTGCTGGACTCAAATATTATGACCACTCATTAGCAATTCCTTATTCCACATTCTCCCCAGATTCAGGTACCACCGTTTCTTAATTGAGTTCATGAATTTGACAGTATTAGATATTTCATACAGGTGTAATCATGTCACATTTGTCTTTGACTAGCTTATTTATCTTAGTAAAACATCCGCAATTTCCATCTCTATTGTCATATATTGAAAGGTGTCTTTTTAAAAATGAAATAGTATCATGCTGAATGTATATACTATATTTCACTTATGCATGAGTGTTCCAAAGAAGAATATATAATTTGAATTTACCTATAATTTGAATTTACCTATTGGTAGACATTTGGGCTACTCTGAATAGTTTTGAAATGAGCAAGGCAGTGCTCATATCACTCTATGTTTTTCATTTTGATTATCTGGAATAAATTGCTAGATTGCAGGGTTGCTGATAATATGGCACTTCTTTATTATAGAGAACTTTAAATATAAGGATATGTATAAATTTAAATTAAAGTGATATAGCAGGCTGTGCCATGTGAACACTAATCAAGAGAAATAGCAATAGCTATAATAATTTCAGATATAGTCAATTTTAGAGCAAGGCAATTTACTGCGGCAAAAAGACATTACTTAATAATACAGGGGTCAATACTCTAAGAAAATATGCTAATTATTCATATTTATGAACTCAGCAGCAAAGCATCAAAATAACTGAGGAAAAGATACTGTAGAACTACAAGAATTATCAATCACATTAATATTATTGGAGACATTATCATATCTCTACCAGCAATGTACAGAAACTAGAAGCAGAAAACCCATAAGGATATAGTTGATCTCAACACTATGTTACCTAGATATACATATGATATGTGTATACAGCCACAGCAAATTATATATTCTTCTTTGGAACACTCACAAAGGTGGAGCTCACTGTAAATCATAAAATACATATGAACACATTTAAAAGAATAAGTGCAATATACTTTCTGCTCTCCAAATGAACTAGAAATCAATGACAGAAAGATATCTGGAAATCCCACAAGTCCTTGAACATTAAGCAACACTTTTGTGCATAATAGTCAAAATGAAGACCATCAGAAAAAAACCTATAGCTAACATTGTTAATGTTAACAAATGCAAATCTTTCCTGCTATGATAAGGAAAGAGACACTGATAACTCCTCTTTTATCACAATGGAAGTGCTAACTGATGCAATGTGACAAAAAAAGAGAAAAGGATAGCATAGGATTTGGACCAAAGAAATAAATCAGGCTTTGTTTTTAGGTATCAGACCTGTGTATACAGAGAATCCAAAAGAAATTACAAAAAAACTAATGGAACTAATAAATATTTATAGCCAGTTTGCGGGATACAGGTTCATATACAAACCTCATTCACGTGCCCATATAATGGATAAGTGGAAACAAAGTAAAGTGCATTAACATTTACCTTAGCATCCCCCTTAAAAGAAAATACTTTTGCATATATCTACAAAGTATGTACAAGATGTCAAAGAAGAAAACTACAAGAGTTTAAAGAACTAATCAATGGAGATATATTTCATGTTCCTAGAAAAGATGACTCATAATTGTCGGTACATCAGCATCTCTAACTTAATCTATTGATTCAATGCAATTCTCTACAAGCTATTTTATGATTATTGATGGTGAGCTTCATGTTTACTCTGGTCAAAAGACACAGAATAAGTAATTGTACTGAAAGAGAGGGAAAAAGTCAAATATTGACAGTAATATCTTACGATGTAACAAAAAGTTGTGAGACATAGTGTATTGGGGCCCGTGCCACTGAACTATATCCCTGGCCCACGTTTTCTGTATATAAGACCTGTTAGTCTAGCTGCTATCCTGTGTGAAATATAATTAATATTATAAGAACTTATAAATAAGTGAATCTGATGCTGCCAAAAAGGGGATGGAGGACAGAGAAAAATGGAATTAAAATGTGTTTTGTATATGTACCATTTCTCCACCATGAATGCAATCATTGTGTTCTGTAAACATGTATTAATAAAAATGAAAAAAAAAATGTAAAAGATTGATAATTTCTAGGGATTGGGGGTGGGAATGATGAACAGCCAGAACAACATGGTTTTGAGGCAATGAATCTCCTTTGCGTGATAGTATGATTGTGGATTTTTCATGTGTTTGAGCCCACGCAATTCACTACCCCAAGAATAATCTCTAAGATAAGCTACGATTTTTTGGTAATAAATATGTGTCACTGTAGGTTCATTGATTGTAATGAATGTACTTCAGCTGTGGGGGATATCAGTCGTGGGGAAGGGAGCATGTGCAGATTTGGGGTAGAGGGAAATTCTTTGTATTTTCTATGAAATGCTGTTTTGCACTTAAAATTGCTGTACAAAATAGTTTATTAATTAAAAGCAAATATACAAAAATCCCACAACCACCTGTTATGGTTTAGGTCAGTGATGTCCCCCAAAATTACAGGAGCTCATAGAAGGAGATTTGGAAGGTGGCTGAATCATGGGGTGATATAGCTGACTTGCCCTTAGGAGGTGTGGCCCCCTGGAAAGAGGCGACTCAGGAAGGGCACGGTCTGTCAGGACATGTGTGCCTCCCTGTGGCCTTCCTTCTGTTTCCTTGCTGCCACAGTGGGAGCAGCTTTTCTTCTGCCATGCTATTTCTGTGTTTAAAGCCCGGCAAACATGGTATGAAACTTCGGAATCTGTGGGCGAAAATAACGCTCTTCTTCATGGTGCAAGTGCTAAGTGTTTTGTCCCAGGAGGAAGAAAACTAAGTAAAACACCATCCATTTAAAAACTGTACAAAATGCATGAGGATCCTTCACCAAGCAGGATGCATGGATGGCAATGCACTTGAAGACAAGCACTTGAAGAGGTGTAGGACATCATTAGCTACTTCAGAAATAACAACTGAAACCCAGTGAGATAGACTGACTGAAAGAATAAAAAATAGTGAAAGTAGCAAATGCTGATTAGGGTGTGGAGAGTTTGAACTACTCCCCCATAACTGGTGGTGCTTTAGAAGAAATGATTACTGGATTCTATATTATAGTTCAATAGGAGTTAGAAGTTTTGATGTACTTTCCAGTGCACCGCAGGGTGACTCCAGATAATAATGTACTATGCATTTCAACATGCTACAATGAAAGATTTCCAAGGATTTCATCAGGAAGACACAATATATGTCTTAGAAACTAGAGTCTTAATTTGATAAACATTATGCAATGAAATAATGTATCAAAACATCATGAAGTGTTGGAGGCCATTACAAAGTGGCTCTGAACAAGATTTAATTTTTTGTTTTGTTTTGTTTTTCTCCAGTACCAGGAACCGAACTCACGACCTTGCGCTTGCCAGGCAGGCGCTTTTGCCGCTGAGCTAAATCCCCAGCCCCAAGATTTAATATTAATCAATTGGCTTCCTGTGTTTACTTGTGAGTTGTCTGACGCTTAGGCACCTTGTCTGGGGATGGGCAGGGGACTCATAGCGAGTAAACCTCTGTGAGTCCCTGGTCACCCTGAGGCCTGTATTGGCCTGTGAAGCTGTGACTCCTCAAAGGACAAGATAAGGCCACAGCTGAGAACGTTTGGCTCCAACCCCAATTAACTGCAAGGAGACTACAGCTGCAGTCTCCACACTCCTACAATAAATACCAACCTAAAGATAAGGGAGTTCTCCTGACTGACATAATTTACTACTAGGGAAAAGTCTCCCAAGGTCCTGCGAGATTCCCATGTTTTCTTGACTATCCTCCTTTGTTTGAAAACCAAATAAATACGGGCTGCCCAGAGAAGTCCTTGGCTACCCTCAGAGAATATCAAAGCTGTAAGAGAGTTAGTCTCTATTGGAGCCCTAAAATCATTTCCATTGTCTCATTTATTTAAGCCTTCGCTGTCTGCTCACTTGGGAGATTGAGGGCCTGATCAGCCTGTAATAACTAAGGTTATTTAACCCGATATTCGATAATGAGGTATCCTATTAATATGGATAATTTTTTTGTCAAGTATCAGTTAAAATTAATTTTAACAAGAAAATTCACTCTACAAAGGAATATGGCAATTATCATACACATATAACAATTGACAATTTTTATTTTATTATAATCATCCATAAATATTACTTTAGAAACAGATTCACTTGCTATTTCCTTCCATGCATAGTTCATTCGCTGCTAATGTTCCTTTACCATACTTCTAGCCTCTCATCCCTCTCTGCTCTATCCTGTCATCCGATCCCCCAAACCCTTTCCTATTCGCTTGAAGTTCTTTTCCTACTCTGGTGTCATTTTTTTTCTACATTTGGGAGAAAACAAACAAATGTTTTCTTTCTGTGTCTGGCTTATTTCATTTCTCACAGTGCCCTCCAGTACCAATCTATTGACTATTAAAGGGTTTAATAATTCTTTATGGTTAAGTAATACTCTATTTCATAGTTATAAATGTAGATATAGGTAGAAATACAGATACTATGTATAGATATATCATGTTTTCTTTGTCCATCCATCGTTTGACAGGCTTATTCCATATTTTACAATTATGAATAGTGCCAAAATAAGCACAGTATGCAAGTATCTCTTTTATACCCTGATAATTATTTTTATGCATCTATTGAGATGACTGGGCGGTTTTTATCCTTGATTTTACTCACACTCTGCATTATGCTTATTGACTTGCATATGTTGAACTCTCATTTTTTTTGGAACTGGGAATTGAACTCGGGACCTGACGCTTGCCAGGCAGGCGGTGAACCACTGAGCTGTATCCCTGGCCCTGAACTCTCTTTTCATGCTTGGAATGAACTTGTCTTGATCAAGGTGTTTAACCTTGTTAATGGGTTATTGAATTTGATTTGACAGTTCTTGATCAAGGATTTCTGAATTTATATTCACTGGGGATAGTGGTATAGAGTTTTCTGTTTTGTATTTTTTCTGTCTTTGTCAAGTTTTGGCAGCAGGTTGATGATAGTTTTGCAGAATGAGTTTAAAGAGTATTTTCCCTTTCTATTTACAGGATAACTAGAGGAAAATTTTGTGTTACTTTTTCTATGTAAAGTTCAATTTTAAATAAACCTTGAAACTAAACATGCAACTATAAGACCAGCATTTACATTTTTAGTCATCTGTCAAAGAGAAGGGAAAACATATTTACACAAAAACTTACACACAAGTTATAGATGGCCTCCTCAGAATAGGCCCAAACCATAAACAACACAAATGTCCTTCAATACTGTACCTAAACAAATGGTGTACAACAGTGCTTTGGAATAGTAACCTCCAACAAAAAGAAATAAAATATTGACACACGCAGAAAACTGGATATATATTTAGATCATTATACTACTTGAAAAGAAAAATTTCCAAGTTTACAAATAAAAATTCCATTTCTAAGACATTTTTTGAAATAACAAAATTATAAAAGAGAACACATCAGTTGTCATCAGAGGTCATGAGAAAGTGACAACACAAGAAATATAAAATAGCAACAAGAAGTAATTCTGCAGTCATGAACTAATCTGTATCTTGACTATGCCAATGTGAATGTGCTGCTGATAACACTATCGCACAGTTCTGCAAGATGTTACCAGTGGGAAAAATAGGTTAAAAAGTATGGCGGAATTTCCTTGTATTATTTATTACAATTGAATGTGAATGAATGTTATTTTAAACTAGGAAATTAGTTGAAAATATAGACAGAAGCATTATTCACACTTACCAAAAGTTGGAAGTGACCCCAATTTCCAAAAAATGATGAATGCAGAGACTAAATGTGTATATTCTACAGTAAAATGGGTCAGTTACAGGTACATAGCATAACGTGGATGAGCCTTGAAGGAAGTACAAGTGAAAGAAAACAGTCCAGCTACAAAAGCCCGAAGGCACATGATTGCATTTGCAGCACACGTGAAGAGGCAGGTTCCAAGACGCAGAAGACAGATTAGTAGTTGCCAGAGACTGTTGGTGGGAATTCAAATTTCCTTTGTGATGGTGAACAGGTTGTGGACCTGGATGGTGTAGACAGTTGCACTGCACAGTGACCATACTTCATGCCACTGAGTGGCACCACTTAAAGTGACTTCAGTGACAAATTTTATGTGATATATATTTTACACCGCATAAATATAGTAGAAAATGACATCAATATATTAAAATATTCATCTCTGAGTAAGTGAATCATAAATAGGTTTTATTGTCTTTTATAGTCTTATAATTTTTAGAACCTTTTTTTGTCGGGTGGGAGGGTCTGGTATTGACGATTGAATCCAGTGTCTTTACAATGAGCTACATTCCCAGTTCTTTTAAAGGTTTTAAAAATAATTTGAAGCAGGGTCTTCCTACACTGCTAAGTTGCACAGGTAAGATTCAAACTTGCATACCCCCTGCCACAGCCCATTTGAATGCCGGGATTACTTTTTAATAAACACATATTAGCTTTATCATCATAAAAAGATAAAGAAAAATACCAATGAGTGCACACCAGTGTTGAAGGAAGCCTAGTGTTGCAGGAGTTTAAGGTAGTGGAGTAGAAAAAAGAAAACCAATATAAAGCATTCATGTTCATGAAAATGGTACAAGTTATTAAGAATAGCATAATGTATTTCCATTTAGCCATCAATTAACTTCAGTAATTATTGGTTCACGGCCGATATTATTTTATTTAATTCTCATCTATATAGAAAGGATTAGTAAAACTGTGCTGTGAGCAAAAAGAGCATGCAGTGTAAGATAAGCTCTCCCTGTCACTTAATATCAAGTCTGCCTTTTATTATCTGGCTTATGAGTGAAGACATAGGTTTGAAAATAAGGTTTTTAGGGGCTGGGGATTTAGCTCAGTGGCACAGCACCTGCCTGGCAAGTGCAAGATCATGAGTTCGATTCCTGGTACCGGAAAAAAAAAAAAAGGAAAAGAAGGTTTTTAGACTGGTGTGTGGGGCATTTGACTGGTTTGGTCATTTCAGTTGCTTTCTCTGTTAAATAACAGAGATGCGTGCATCATAAATTAAGTGACATGGGGAAAGAAAACTGTATAAATGATATCAATCAATGGATTAAATGTATTGATTATGTTTTAGTAACTTGAACAAAAGACAGACAAATACAAATCTGTATGTTTTAAAACTAAACTAATCCACAGATCTGATCAATTTACAATTGGGCAGAGGAACCCCATGTCTCAGATAGACTGAAGCAGTGGGTTTATTCCTGTGGTCATCTACTATAGTTAGTAAAGCACACGCTGAACTGTAAAGGGTCCCAGTTTGGAGAACGCATTTTGTGATCATCATATGTAATGTTAGTATTTGAAACATATTATATGACCCCTTTAGAAAATGTTGACCATTTTTTTTTTTTGGTACCAGAAATTGGACTCATGACCTCAGGTTTCCCAGGCATGTGCTATGTCACTGGGCTATATCCCCAGCCCTGTAAAAAATGTTGAAATTTGGGAAAATAACATATAAGGAATGAAAAAATCCACTAAAATATCTAGTAAATGAGTATTATCTGTGAAAAATTTGCTGTTTTATATGGATGCATGATTTAAAATATAAGCACTTTATATGTTAACTAATTTTTCAGACATTTAGCCAGTGTTTATTTGCATTTTAGAATGGGATTTACGGTTCTGCGGCACTCCCAATGACTCTAGTTTGGCAGAATATAAACGTTTGCACGAGTGAGCCCTTTTACCGTGCTGCGAAATCACCTACAGGCCCCACCTTCCAGTCATGCAAAGGCAGCAGGTTAATTCCCTCAGAGGAGGAGGGCAGTTAAAGTCACATGAAGGAGCCCTTGTGGGCAAATCAGATCACTGAATTAACCACACTGCTAATGGCTACTCTGTTCAAATAAAAACCCAGCTGCTACCAAGCATGGCCCTCGTGCCCAACCATTGTAAAGTGCTTTATTATCTCGTTTAACGAGCCTGCTTCACATCAACCCAGGGGGCACACATGGAATATGGAGGCCTACTTTCTAGTAATACAATGTGTTCTCTCGTTCAGCAGTCACTGAATCCACTGCACACCCCACCTCCATACTGAGCACTGGGGACATCGAATGCAGAAGGCACAGTCGACAGTCTAGCTGGTTACAGAGTTAGATGAAGCGGGCATTTCAAACTGAGAGTCTGGGGATTTATGCCTTAGTTCACCAGCTGCCCACCAGAGTGCCCACCCTGCCCAAAAAATTGTTCTTGAGACTAGAAATCCCTGAAGCCACTGCTGTGCTGGAGCTTTCAGCCTGGATGTGGGGCGCAGAGCAAGAGACAAACATGAAGTGCCGCAGAACCATAAATCCCATTCTAAAATGCGAATAAAACATGCAGACAATGCATGCCAGGGAAAGGGGCACACTCAGAGTGAAAGGGGATAGAGCGGGGTGTGCTGCTGCCTGCCTCTAAGGCCAGATACTCAGGCAGGTCACAGGTCTGGGCCCAGCCTGGACAGCATAGGGAGAATCTGTTTTAAGACGTAAAACAAAAATAATAAAAGACTGGGAGTGCAGCTGGGTTGCAGACCACTCACCTTGTGTGTGCGAGGCCCTGGGTTCAACCCCAGCACCTAAGCGGTGAGGGAGGCGAGTGACGCTTGGTGGCAGGGAAGTGTTGCCTGTGCGATCTCCTAGAGTCAGCGAAGCCTCCTTCTGAAAGAATCTCATGAGGGAGAACCAGAGGAAAGCATGGAGACACAAGGCAGGATGCCGGAGATAGGAGGCCATAAGCTTTCCAGTCCACACAAGTGCGCTTGCTGTAGTCCACAAGCAGCAGGAGGCCAACGCTGCTGGGAGAGCAAGTCAGGGGAGAGCCATGAATGGCGGCAGGCTCCCCGAGCGCGGAGACAGCACAGGTTCTGCGGTCCCCGAAGCGATTGTACAAAACCGGGGTTCGGTTCTAAGTGCACGTGAAGAGAACTGGAAAGCTTTGACCAGAGAAGCTGCATCAGCTACTTAAGGTTTTGAAAAGATCGCCCCGGGTGCTTGTGTGGAGGGTCCTTGTGGGGGACAAGGGTTAAGACAGGGAGACCAGCGGGAGGGTCTCCAGCAGTGGAGGCAGGAGATGGGTGGTGTCTTGAAGTGGAAAGGACTGAATAAGGTCTGAAGTTGGAGACCACTGTAGGACAGGTTGGACCTGGCTATTGCAAAATGCAATTGTCGCTTCCTAAGGTTGGGGAGACTGTAAGAGTCAAAGGCTGGGAGATAAAGCTCCAGAGTTAGACACTGGGTATATTAGCTCAGGGTTTAGACATCTAAATGGGCATGCAGAATAAGCAGTTTGCTAAATGAGTCTAGACTTCCAGTGACAGGTGTGAGCTAAAGATACAGACTTCAAAACTCGCAACTTGTAGATGTCATTTAAAGTCATGAGACTGGCTAAATTCAACAAAGCAGTTATGTGTAGAACCTGGGGATTCAGAAAAGGAGTTGAAAATACAGGAAAGAGTAGTCTCAGGTGCTTAGTAAAGGAATAATAAGAAGGAAGGAGGGATCAGCTCTGTCACAAGCCGCTTCATGTGTCCAGCAATCATATCCTAGTGGCTCACTCTTCTCTACAAACTGTTCTAGGTTCCTGAAACACAAAGCTGACAAAATTATGCCCCTTAGCCTTGGGGGACTTGCAGTCTAGGACAAGAAATGGCCACATGAGCGGCATGTGGTGACAGAATATGGACGGTGCTAAGAATCTCATGCACAAGGTACTATGGGAAGGCGTTATTTTTCTGCTACTTGGCTTCCCTGGCAAACCCTTCGAGGCAGGTATGGGCATGAATAGATCTTTTATATTAGCATACTGCATTGAATGATTGCTGCCAGAGATGTACCATATGACATTCCAGGTTTATTTTCTAAGATGTAAGTTAAGTATAATCCGAGTCTCCTGGGAGATACTTTTCAGAGGAGGCGAGGTAGTGTTACTTTCGTGAGAAAAATTGGTATTCATGCTCTCCTACTTTTTATTCAAAGTAGAATTATACATTGAGGAAGAGTAAAAATACTTACTGGTCTAAATATATGGAAGCACCAGACTAGTGTTCTTCTTTATCTAAAGCAATTAAGGTTGCTTAAGGACACCTCCCTGGGATGTGAGAATGGACCGGCAGAATTAGGGGCATCTGTGCTTTTCAAGGGACGCTGTCTCTTTGCTGAAGCAACTTAACTGTTTTGAGTCAATTCATTCAAATGTTCAGTTTAGTAATGAAATTGCTTTTGCTTATTGTTGTTTATTTTACTTTATTTTACTTTTGCTTGCCTTTGTTTATTTTTCAATTGATAAAGAAGCACATGACTGACTTCCTGGATATGTTAATTGAAATGCTGCTTTGTCTGGGCACAGTGCATGCTCTTTACTGTGACATCCAAGAACTTTCATCGGGCTGGTCATGGTGACATTAGACATCAAGGGAAAATGCAAATTAAAACTGCAACAAAGCCTGGCCTCGTGGTGCAAGCTGTAATCCGAGCAATCTGGAAGCTGAAGCAGGAGAAGTACTAGTTTAAGCCCACCCTCAGAAACTTAGCAGCTTAGAGAGAAACTCAAAGTTAAAAATTATTTTTAAAGCAGCTGACGGTGTAAGTCAGTGCAAAGGATCTGGGTTCAATTCCCAGTACCAGAAAGGAAGAAGAAGAAAGAGGAGGAGGAGGAGGAGGAAGCAAAGAAAGAATGAATGAAAGAACAAAAGAACAAAAGAATGAAAGAAAGAAAGAAAAAAAAAAAGGAAGAAAGAAAAGAGAAACTCTCATCAGAAGACAAGCTGAGCTCAAACCATCTACTCTAGAGTCAAGTTGCCCTGGTTTCAATGCTAGTTCGACTGCTCATTGTTGGATGAACTTGGGCAAGTTACATGATTTCTCTCTGCATTAGTTTTCTCATCTGTGAAATGGGGATACTGACAGAAGTAGGCTCAGAAGGGTTGTTGTGAGTTTCGGAGCTTCATGCCACTTATGTGAAAAGTACTTAGCAAGTTGTCTGGAGCACTGCGGTGTAATCAGGGAATTTGATCTTATTGCCTCTCTATGGTTTGGCCTCATCAGCTGTCAGCTGTCACTTGCAAATACACACCCTCCCCCAGACAAGCAGAGCTGCTCAAAGAGAGGAGGCTGGTCCACTCATCCAAGCAAGAGCTGCTGGTGCCAGAGGAGTCTGGGAGAAGTAGCCCGACTGAGACTGTAGTTTGCAAGTTGAGCTGATGGTATTCCTAATGGATGATGCACGTAGAGTGTTGGAATGAAAAACAGAAGGCTCCTAGCTTTCTCACTGGAGTACTTGGGTAGAAGAGACTTGCAAAAGGACCAGGCTTTCCACTTAGGGCACCTTGCAGACTTTCGCCATCTCCAAATGGAGAAGTCAAGTAGGTCACTAGATGTCATACCTGGAGCTCAGGGAAGACATCAGAGCTGCAGACAGAAGTCTGTCATCATCAATACTAAAGTGCAATTTACAGGGGCAGAGGAAGTCCCGGGCGGGTAACATGGGTGTGCGTCTTCGGGATTGTCACAAGAGTTATGAGTAAACCCCTGGAATATATTTGACACAAACACTGGTGCTGAGCGTTATTGTCTTTTGTATACCACCCTCAGTGATTCCTGTGATCCTTAACTTTAGAAGCACTGTTTAATAAGATTACTGTGCAAATCATAACTGACCAGTGTTCACTGAGATGAATATGCCACATCTGAGATGATTTCTTCTTTCTCCTTGCTTCAGAACGCAGCGTGTGTATTGTGTCTCTTACGTGCTGAGCACACGGTGACACTTTATGTTTCCAGACTTCTCTGCAATGTGCGAAAGCTCAGGTATTTGGTTCATTGTTTGTGCACTTAAGTGTCTTCCATGGTAAGGGGCAGTTTATGCCTGTGTCCTGGCCATGTCTGTGTTTGACGACTGACCTTGGAGCTTGGGCTTAAAACTTGCAGCGGTGAGAATTCATCGCAGGCAGAGGTCTTGGTGGGAAACTTGACTTCCCTCTCAGAGCTGCACTGATGGATGCCGCTGAGCTTCGCAGATGCCACTGGGCCTGGGGTAATGGCTCTGAAGCACATCAGGGGCGAGGTGCTATCTGCTCCATTTGCTTCAGATGGACGGGGAATGTGGCTAATTCAGGCCCCACAAATGCTCAGCCCCTCCCAAATCAAAGTTTCAGCTCCTGAATTACACAGCTAGTTTTAGTATTCACAGATACATTCATCCCCCACAGATGTTGCCGAAGGAGAGGTTAATGGGCACAGATGTGCATAAATGCGCCCCCCGAGGGATCTTTTATATTTAATAGTAAACATACTAAGTCATTTTCAATCAACCTGCTAGATTACATTAAATATCCTTTGCGCCATTAGGAAGCATCCAGACTTCCCTCCCTCCAGACTCACTTCCACAGCAAGTGAGTAGGAGGGGCTCGCGCTCCCTCCCCGGTGGGTCCGGCCTCACTCAGCACAGTGGGTACCGGGACCAGCGAATTCTCCCATGAGGCCTTCAGAGGCGAAAGACGACGACGGGCTCTGGAAGCCAAGAGCACGCTCCAGTGAAATACGAAGCCCAGAAGGGGCGGCAGAAACTAGACGGAACTGAAAATGGACTTAGGGGCAGCTAGGAAAGGAATCCGCGGGATGTGCGGCCCCCTGGGGCAGGGAAGAACCTGGAGACCCTCTTGATCACACCGCTGACCCTCGCTGGGTTGACAGCTGATGCCCCCAGGGGAACCTGCAGGCTTCATCCTCGCGGTGGCCAGAGCAGGTGAAGGAGGCTCACACGCTAAGGAGACCAGCGGGGCCGGCACCAGGTGTAGGAATAGCCAGCCACCTGCTCGCCTAGCCGTGGTGCTCAGGCTCCTTCCTCTCTCAGAGCCTCTGTTTGTCAAAGACAGTGGGGACGAATGAATTCAAGGGGCCCTACTGGCCCTGGCACTCTGTAACTCTAGGTAAGCGGGCAACGTCAGTGTGAATTTTAGAGAGTGTCAGCTTCAAGACTTCTGAACATACTACAACCAAAATCCAAACAGATGTAATCCTTCAAATGATTCTTTCTTCTGTGAAGCATTCTCTGAAGGGAACAAGATCCAGGGTACCAGAGTAACAGAATCTAAATTGGGGGCTGATGAGGAGAACTCAAATCAGGTCGGTGGCCTCATCATTCCAAGAGCTCCAGGCCGAAACCTAGAAAATGCACAGGGCAGTGTGTGGGAGAGCGGTGATTCCTGGTGCTCACGTCACAGAGCTCTGCACGCAAACTTCTGTCACAGCAGCAGATCAGGAAGAAAGAACTGGCACAATCATTGGAAGGAAAAACTATCTTGTACATTGAAAACATCCACTGTGTAGTTCCAGAAAAAACAAGGACCTAATATTATTTCCACTTCTGCAGAAAGAATGTTTTTTTCTCAGAACATATCACCCTTATTAGATTTTTTTTGCACAAATACTTAAAATATATTTAAATCACTGAATAAATTTCCCCTTTGGATTAATATCCACGTACATGAAAAATCATAAAACTGTGTTATAAAACTGAATAACAATCAAATGACTAAGATCTACAATGAAATGTAAATATTGAACATGCTTCAGGTTTTTTTTCATTTCAAGTAGTAAAAAACACTAGCTCACAATTATAGTACAGACTGTGGAAATCCATCAACCAAACACTTGATAAAACATAAAATAAATCACATCTCCGTACATCATAGCAGTTTCAAAGAGATGCTTTGAATTCAAGGAAGAAGTGAACCATCAGCAACTGTGTGTGGAACATTTTAAAATCTCTTTTACTCTTGGGTGGGCTCTATGGGTAGAACAACTTTCACCTTGAAATTGGGAGACCTGTGTTTGAGTTTCTGCTCTGCCATTGCTCTTGGTTGTGTGTGACCTTTCCAAGGTCACCTAACTTCTCAGACCTCACATTTCCTCAGCTTTAAAGAATAATGTCTATTTCACAGGAGCCATTGTGTCACATGCAATGTCAAAAAGATCTCTCTATAGAGTTAATCACAGGCAAGCTATTGCATAGTGAATATGTTGTCTAAAACTTCATGACAAACAACTCCAAGGTCCAGTGGCTTAAAACAACAATGATTTTACTGTCTTGCACTCTTTCTGAGCTTTAGGAATTTGTGGACAATTTAAGTGGCAGTTCTGACTTAGGCTTTATGACATGGTCATAGGTCCCTGTATATTCTGCCTAGCTGCTGTTTTTTGGCTTCCACACAGCATGCCTGCCTCTAGGCAATTCCATTGTTGACGTAATATCTGGCATTCTCCAGTTTAAGTAGATATGGGTACCATTTTGGTTTTTTTGTTCTTTGTTTTTGGAACCAGGAATCGAACTCACTACCTCGCTCTTGCCAGGCAGGCGCTGTGCCGCTGAGCTAAATTCCCAGCCCCTGTGGGTACCATTTTTATAACCTAGTCTTGGAAGACACATAGCATCTCTAGTGGTGAAAGTAGTTACAAAAACTCAAGGTCAGTGGGAGGGGCTATATCCCACATATCTACGCCAAAGCTATAACAGAGTCACTTAGAAAGAGGAGCAGGTGAAAGAGGAGATGTTGTAGAGATCCTTCCTATGACAGTTTCTATAGAAAATATTGGACCATAATTTTCTCTTTTATTTATTTATTTATTTATCTATTTTTAAAGCAAAACTTTCTGTCTTTATTGCTAGTTTTATGTAAAATATAACTTGAAGCCTTATTCTTTAATGAAACCACTCCCTCAAGGCCACTGCTCCAGTGATTACTTTAGAATAGGATTAGTATACAACTCACTTCTTTTTAAATTACAAAGAATGATACTTAACATTATATGGGACAATTGTTCTAGACATTATTCTAGATGCTTTATATACATTATTAAAAACACTTAAACTGATTTTTTAAGCATAGAGAATATGTCTATTTGACGAAGAAATCTGAGACGCAGAGAAGTTAAGTCATTTACTCACACCACAGAAATCAAATAAAATCTGTGACTTCTTTGACCACATTGCTTAAACATTCTTTTTAGTAGCAAATACATATAAATAGCACTTGTCAACTTCTAGGCCTCTCTCTCTCTCTCTCTCTCTCTCTCTCTCTCTCTCTCTCTCTCTCTCTCACACACACACACACACACACACACACACAATCTTTACCCAACTTTGTAATGTAAAGACTATTATCACCATTGTACAGATGAGAAAACTGAAACACAGAGAGATTATATAATTTTTCTAATGCCAGATAGCTACTAAATAATGGAACTTGGTTTCATAAAGATATGTCTGAATCTAAAATTATTCTGGAAGTATTAAGCTACTAACCACTTAGTACAAATTTTCCTCTCTACTTCTTTACCTTTTCAGAGAGTTGGGATATTTCACCTTGGACATATGGCAGTGGAGTGGGGTCAGGAGGTCATCAAAGAGACAATTCCAGGAAATCTGCATTTGCCTAAGGATAGTTTCAGCAATGCTGGTGATGTGGGAGGCCAAGCAAAGCACAAAAACCAAGGTTTCTTTAATCCTCACTTTGTCCTTAATAAGACACTGGTACCTAAAATGTTTCTGAAATCACTGTGTTAGCAAAATTCATTTTCTGTGAAGGAGGAAAATATAGATCTCAACGGAACATAGTATGCCATTGTCATTTACTGTCAGATGGAAGCCAGGCATATTTGTTCATCATGTTTTGTCATTATGCAGGTATTTATAAATCTTTTTGCTTTGCCCTCAGTAAAGAAATATCACAAGTAGGCGTTCATTATTTACACTTAACCTTTGTCATGCAGAATGAAGAAAGTCACTATTTGCATACTTTCATTGATATGAGAAACTTAAAATCCAACTCTAAATCATAGAATTTATTTAATGACAGATGCAGACTGAAAGTTGTGTTATTTTTCCATCTTCAAAGTGACTTTTGCATCATTTGGGACACTACACCTATACTGGCTTATTCTAGATTCACGTTTCAATGAGGGAATCACCCTTGTTAGCTATGTGATATCAGGAAAAGCACATCACTTGTCCAAGTTTCAATTTATTGAGGTGCCAAATAGGGTTAGTGAAGCCTGCCTTAGCTTCATCACAGCAAGCTTGAAATTAAGATGTGTTATGCACATGTCCCAACTTCCCACAAAGAATGTAAAGATTGCATACTGCAAACATGTGCTAATAGTTCGAATTAATTAATTAATTAATTAATCGTTTCCAGTATTAACCTAAAACTAAACAAGAGAATGCATGCACACTAAAGTGTGTGTGGACTGTACAAAAGCTTTGCCATTACTTTAATTCACATTAGCAGGCATCTTTATTTGGTAAGCACATACAAATGTTGCTATTCATTCAAGATTACTTATTTATTCGTGCTCATAGTATGCCTGCTATAGTTTTAGGTAACAGGATTAGTGAATGAACAACATAAAACATTCTTAGTCTTACAGAGTTTTTATTTTAATGGGGGATGATAAACCACAAAAAAGCCAACAAGTAATTTATCAGACACCTCAGGTGTTAATGATAGAGGTTATAGAGAGCAGTAAAATACGTGGAAGAAATAAGAGAGTTGTCCTGGTGGAGTTATGTCTGAGGATTCTATGAAAGAAGTGAAAGGCTAGGTGTAGAGGTGCACACCTATAATCCCAGCGTTTGGGAGGCTGAGGCTGGAGGATCGCCTTGAGTTTAAGGCCAGCCTGGGTTACACAGTGAGTTCAAGGACAGCCTGAGCTACATAGGTAGAGTACATCTCAGAAGGAAGTGGGAATAGCTGTATAGAGTAATCAAAAAGACCTCTATAAAAAAGTACCATTTGCAATAAGGTAAAGTTGAGATTTTTATATTGTGGTACTAAAATGATCCCAAGTAACGAAAGTAATTTTTATTATGAATTATTGTTAAAACTGCCTGCAGTATTTGAAACAATGTGAAATTTTATCTAAGTAGTTATAACTAGTTTTATATGTTTTATTTAAATAATGAAATTTTTTTCTGAAAGATTTCTTCTTAGTTTACACTCTGGAATAGGCCTGGCATTTCTTTTCCTCTTTCCAGTTCTGGCTCAGTAGCTATCTTCTGCGTGCAATATGTTTTTTATGTATTACCCTCCATTTTGCCTGAACAATGATCCTGAGAGATAGGCATGGTTGTACTCATTAAAGGAGCTTAAGAAAATCATATTTAGTCATCTTGTTTTGTTACCAGGTTTTGGGGTGCCGAAGTCTCCTTTTGGAGGTGGTTTCTAGGTTCTTTCTGTCTTGAGCAAAGAATTGGTCAGGACAAGCACAAATGGTAGCAAACTTTCATTGAAGGTAGGAAAAAAACAGGCACTTCAGAGAAAGTTTAAGCCAAGTAAAAGTAGGACAAGTACACCCTACAGTGTGAGGGCAGATCACCATGCAGGACCAAAACACAGTGGCAACAACTCAATGTAGACTGTTCTTTTTGTATCACCCACTCCTCCGGCAGAAAACCTGCTTAAGTTCTTGTGAGAAGTTCACCTGCAGGGCTGTAGAAACTGCTTTTGCGTGTTTC
Source organism: Chinchilla lanigera (assembly GCF_000276665.1). Taxonomy (NCBI): domain Eukaryota; kingdom Metazoa; phylum Chordata; class Mammalia; order Rodentia; family Chinchillidae; genus Chinchilla; species Chinchilla lanigera. The sequence continues at coordinate 1,845,794 of NW_004955539.1, read as the reverse complement.
AGGATCTTGTCACACCTCCTTTCCTGGCCAGTTTTACCCGCATTCCTGTCTCCATTTCATCCTTATTAGAACCAGTGACTGGTATAATTCTCAATTAATTTTTCAAAATTGATTATGTATTTTTCATCCACACATAGCATCTGTAAATATTCATGAGATACAATGCATTCAGAAGTAATGTGTGGCCAAGCTCTCCACCCACTAGATGCCAGAATGAAGATTTGAACTTAGCTTTGTTTGACTCTAATGTTGCTGCTCTTTTCCTGCTGCCTCTCTCATCCCTAGATAATTAAAATGAAATATTTCTTTATTGGAATATGTTACATTAATTCCAATATCCTGCCACTCTCTCACGCCGTGCTTTGTGGCTTCTGAAATAGGTTTAACAAGAATTGAGATCTAGCCATGGATAATTAATCCATAATGGTTAATGAAGGAGAACATAGGGATTTCTGCATTTCCACCAGAATCTTTGAACATGACACCAATTAAAGAACTGATACATCTTCTTCAAAACCATAGTACTTATTTCTCTTTGGTTGGCAAAAAATGTCCTTTCTGATCTGTGAAAAATTCAGGAAACTCTCTTGAAGCTGAAGGCTCTGATGTATGATGTGGATGCATTTCACAGTCTGTAACATACAGGGGAAACTGATTTTGGACTCCTTTGTCTGTATGATATAGGAGGCGCTAAAGCAACAGTTAATGTGTTGTTATGTCAAACTCTAAATTATTCCATGAATATAACCCTTAATACATCATTTTTCCTCCCATTAAGAGAAAGATGGATTCAATGACACTTGATAAAGATGGTAAGGTTGACATTTTTCAAGGGAGAATACAACAGCAGACAGAGGAACCACAGCAATAGCATTCTGCAGTGGTCAATAGTGACTGGACTCCTCTCTTACTCCGAAAGGACAAGCAGGTAATTTTAACCAAGAAGCAGGACAGGACTTAATGAATGGAATATTGCAAAGAGAAATATTAGCATGTTGAGTTGCTGGACCAACTAATGGATTTCTTGCTGAAGCAGGTCAGGGTGATAAGACATTGAGTGTGATCATGTATCAAGGGTGGGAGACATTGGCTAAACTGACTTAATCAGAATTCTTATTCAAACTTAATTCTACAGAGGAGAAGCCCAAGGTTGGGTTTAGTCAAGCAGAGAACTCAGAAGATCCTGACTACAATTTTAGTGAAAGTAGCGCATTTTTGCCACTTGTGACTAGTTTTTGTCTTATTAATCACCAAGCCCTGCCAATTGTGTTTTTAAAATCTTATTATCTTTTATAACCACCACCTTAGTTAAATCCACCATCATATTTTCTCTGAAGTCATCATTTCCCTAGATGAGCTTTCAGGTTCCCTGCTCCCCCTGCCCCGCCTGTCCTTTACAAAACAATCAGGGTCATCTGTTGAAAGGTCGATCTGTTCATGTCACCACAATCCTTTTCCCAATTTCAGATCTTCCAACGATATTCCATTGTTCTCCCAAGAATGACTAAACCCTTTCATGAAGCCTATAAAGCTCCAGATTCTCTGGCCCCGTTATCCTTTCAGCTTGTTCCCAAGACACTCCCCATCACTGTGTCCATTTTTATCATTGCGTTCTTACTGGCTTGGTACATAGCACATGCTCTGCAAATAGCTCTGGAATGAATGAAGAATAAATACTGTGTTTGCCATTTACACTTTCACCATTCTTGTCCTTTTGGTGGCAATGTCCAAATAAAGTGTGAGCCCTGCCTCCCTAACAGTTAAGAAATAATGTAGAAAGGAATGAATTTGTCAACTTAACAAAAGCATAAGACACGGAGAAATACTGGATCAAGGAGTCTTTAAAACCCCAATTTTGTAAATTATTTTTTCAAGATGATTTCTAGGTATTATTTTATTCTGCAATTAAAAACAACCGCTTAGACCAGGTTTGGTATGGTGGAGTATTTTTACTTGGGTCAAATTCAATTCATGAGCATGTTGCCTGACATTACAGAAAACCAGTCCCTATTTCTCCCTTTAACCAGTTTACTTAATCTATTGCTAGAAGCTTTATCTCTAGGATCTGTTCTAGGTACCATCCTTTGCTAGACATGTCTTACTATTTTTCTAAACTTCTCAAGCAACCTGAAACTTCTCGGTCTGTACCGCAGGGCTGACAGTACAGCTTCTGGCCTTGCATGTTCTTCTAGCGCATTTGAGACATATTCCTCTGATAGTAGCCTGGGAAACTCTCCAGGAGCACTCCACTGCCCTCTGGCTCCACACATGACAGCTCCTGCGTGCAAGATTCTGGCTTGCTTTTGCAAGTTGGCCCTGTCAAGTAGCACTACTGCATTTAGCGATTCTACCCCAGGAAATGGAATGCGTAGACAGCTGTAGCATCTTTATAGCATTCTTAGGTCTGCCTAATTCAGTTTATGATTGTGAGGATAATAATGGTCTTGATTGAACAGTGCATCTGATGTTCGGCGAACTGGAATGAGTAGCATAGTAGCTAAAGTAAAGTGATTTAATGACATATTTCATACATTACCTTAAATTTCTTTCGAAATAAACTTATATTAGTCAGAATTAACAACTGTCTTTGTATTGCATAACAACTTGACTTGTAAAAATCATGGATTCCAAGAAAGTGTCTCCAAGAGTGACACTGTCTCAAGGGTCACATTTAAATCTGAAATATATTGCATCTCTGACCTCCCTGGAATCCAGATATTCCAAAAGCTCAAGTTCATACATTTTCCTTAGATTTAATCAAGCCATGGATTGTTCTCCAAAGGGCTCTTGTAGCCCCCAATAGAACTAACTATATATACTTATACTGTTATGGTTGGTACATTCTGTCAATTTGAGGAGTCTAGAAGCTTAACTAAGTAACTCAGCAGTTCTACCTCCTGGGGTGAAAAGGACATGCTCTTAGCGCTCTAAGATGTTGTTCACTGTGTTAACTTGAGAAGTTTAAAAGTTCAACAAAGTGACTCAGCAGGGACCAAGGTCTTTTGTGTTCATCCTGAGCCTGTACAAGAGAAGGGCACAGAGATGGTGTGGGCGTGGGTGGATAGCCGATATACAATGTAAGGAGGGAAAAGAGGCTTGCTCCTCTCCCCGTTTTGTTCTTCCTGCTTTTGCTGTCTTGTGCCGCCTTAAAGTGTTGCCCCTGTGCCCTGCTACCCTGCCTTGGAGCCAGCTGATTATAGACTCAAACCTCCATAAATTGTGAGTTAAATAAACCTTTCCTTCCCTAATTTTGGGCTTTGGGTATTTTCTCTCAGCAACGAGAGAAAAGTAACCAAGACATATACTTAAAAAAGGCTACTTTCAGCCTTTACATTTGTGATCCTTTGGGAAGAGATTGTTTACATGAGAAAAACAGTAAGAAACCTACTAGAAGGTAGGTCACACCTAACACCCTCTGTGCCTTGCTGTCAATTGGCACTTTAAGATGATTCCTTCAGCAATTTGGTGATATTGTGAAAGTAAACCCGTGTACATGTGATTTTTATAGCTTGGCCACCATCCCTAGCATTTTGGAATGCGAATTGGAATTTCTCTTAAGGTATCAGTCTCTTCTTCTTACAGTCTTTGTGAACATACCAACTTCCATATGTTCACAGTATTGTAGTCACAGGGCATAGTTTTCGTTCATGTATGGACACAACGTTCAGACCAAAGGGATGGTGAGCTCTCTGAACTTTTGTTTTTATAATTCAGAGAAGAATGCTCACATGTCTTTTGGGTTTGTCTCTGTGAATGTATAAACAAGGAAGCCTGGAAAACCTTGTGCTATGAAGACAGAGACTAAATGAGAACAGAAGTCACTTTTAAAAGGGCACACCCAAGAAACGGAGTGAGTCTGGGTGCAAGTAACCTAAATGGAGCTATGTCTCAAAGGAGGTTTACCCTTAGAATTTTCAGTTATGGAAACCAAGACAGCTAGTACATGATAAGGTTATTTTTTCTCTTTTTCCACTTGGAATTGCAAGAATACAGAGTAAAATAAAACTATTTTCTCTCTTGGTGTTACTCCAGTGTATTTTGAAATGATATTTCCTCTGTAAATAAGATTCCACATCACAGTGTTTACCTTGACTGTGGACACTAGCATTCAACCATGCATGCGTCAGACATATGATGAAGCATCTAATCCCAATTTTCTTGATTTACCAGCTTCATAAGGTTGTTGTGATGTTCAAATAACATTTTATTATGAAAGTTTTGAAAATAAACAGAAGAGTTGACAGACTTTTGTAATGAACCATCATAAACTCACCAGCTAGATCACACGACTAACACCTTACTCTTCTTGATTTATCCTATATCTATTCCTTCATCCAGCCCTGTATCCTTCCTATTTTGTTTACATTTCAAACTAAATCACAGACATCATTATACTTCCTGCTAAACAGTTTGCTTTCAGTTCTGTTCTTAGCCTAACGAAGCCTTCAGCTAATCCCCCTCAGTGGGCCTCGGTTTCCTACTATGAAAACTGAAAGGGCTTTTTTAGATGACCTCCTAGTGCCCTCCTTGCCAGCTTTGACATTCTGTAGTTCTCTGATATTTGCTTTTTAATTGATTGACATCCTTGTGCAAAATGCCTTCTTGCTGGATTCAAAAGGATTAACATGGAAAATATCATTTGTTTACCTATGAGATATTTACCTAACTGAATCCTGTTTGGTTTAGAATAATCCTGCTAACCAATTGGTTATGATTTTGAGCCAAAGCAGATGTTTTTAGGGGTCTAGGGAAAAAAGAAAACAAAGTATCAGATAGATATTTTCAAAGTTATAGGGAAAGAAAAAACATTAGGAAATTAATTCAAAAGAAAGTGAAACTCAGACAGTCCTGGGGCAAGGGGGGAGGACCAAAAGGTGACAGACAGCTAAAAAGTGGAAGTCAGAAGTCTGAGACCCCTAACCCTAATAGCATTATCCCCTGTTTTATAATGGGGCATTTCTGTCAGATAGACTTTGAGCCTGCGTGTCTCAAGAGACCAAAAAATATGATTTCAAACAAACCAGCCAAAAATAAAAAAATTAAAAAATATACATGAAAGCCACCCTGACAGGATTGGATATTTCTAGAAATCAGGATCAAAAGGAGAAGAGCCAGATATGAGTTATTGTGGGGAATAATCAATCCAAATGCGGACGACAAATCCAGTCCCTTGGGAGTCCTTAAAATGGCACCTTCAGCATGGTGGCAAATTCCTTATTGTCACTGTCCCTCTCAGGAATGAGGGGTAGAAGGAGACTGTTACCATCTGCTGAAAATATATATACTATTCCTCCTGAAGTACCTTTGTGTAGAGTGAGCCTCTTTCTCAGAATTCACTCTTTTAACTATAAAAAGACTGTTATGGACTATTTTGAATAACTCGAGTCAGATGGAAAATATCAGTGAAATTCTTCGTAACTGTCATCAACTTCCATTAAAAGGTCTCTTTCATGCAACTTTTAACATTTACCTACATGCTTCAGAGAGGAGGATCACAGAGTTTTCTTGTGATGGCCTTTGTGCATGCCAGACGATCAGTCCTATTAAATGCAGAAGAAGCACATGAAAATTCTTAAGTGTGCTTGGGATCAAAGCATCTGGATTAAAATGTGATGTCTGTTTCTTTAGTCACAGTTCATCAGTCTCAGATCTAAATTCGGAAGAAGTAGTCATTCACATGCCATTTACATTAGGGAAATAATGCTGTGGAAAATCTAAAAATAATCAGGAAAACTGCATCTCAAACAGTGTTTTCTTTTTTTCCCGTTTTAACACTCTATTGCTTATGGTGATGGTTCATTAGGCACTGTCAAACACTTCAGAACCTAATTCTCAAGCTTATTTGAAAAGGGCTACAGTAATTTGGCATTCAAGATCCAGTTAGCGGAGGCATGCCTAAATTTGTTAACCTTGTATGGGCTTGGATTAGGTGATCATCCTTTTTATATAAACTATATTGGTTCAAGGCTATGTCTCTATGTGTATTGCATTTTTGCCGTAGCAATATTTCTGCAAAGTGGAGAAAGAAATGGAATGTTTTATGGAGCTACCGTGACATAAGATTTTAGAATAGAGATGTTCAAGAATTCCAGCCAGAATACGCAGTATAGATTATGGAAATTAGCAGCTGTGTGGTCTCTTCATTTGATTGTCTCTTATTAGCAACATGCTTGATTAGCCCTATACCCTTTTAAATGGAATTACAAAATAATTATGTGTTCTGCATCCAAAACCCTTTATTGAGAATGACAATAAACTGTCCAATATTCAAATCAGTGTATGATACATTTATATGATTATTAAATGCTTGCAAATTGCCAGTTAACACTCCATGTGTTTACTACCTAGTAAAACAAGTGTTGACCCCTCTATTTAAACAACTGGGGAGCATTCATCTTGGCTGAAGTCACTGTTTCATCTTGGGACAATTCTGGTAAAGTACCAGCCAGCCAGCCAGCCCGCCCAGCAGCATATCATCTTTCGTCTGCATTTATTAATGGCTTAGAATGTCCATCTGTTGTCCTTAGTAAATGGAACACTGTGAAAAAAAGCATTCATTGAATCTATCTATACATAACTGTTCTCTTTATGGAGAAATGCTCCTTGGAATGTTCTTCATAAATTAGAAACAAGGAACAAGTGTTGGTCACAAAAATTCATCTAAGTCGGCAAACTTAAATGACGTGCAGCGGACTCCTCTCCTTCCGGGAGAAAATAAATACATTTCTTTCACATCAAGAGAACTTTGTCCTCAAAGGTCTCAAAATCACATCAATCTACATTTTGCTGATCATTTAAAGGATGGTATAGAATACAACAAAAGAAAAATTAACATGTCTTGCATGTGTTTTTGTGTTCAAATGGCCCCATGTACTAATTTTATTTTTTTGTGTTTGGGGTTAGATCTGGAATTGAAGAACACTTCAGGGATATCAATGTGCTGCAGTAGTTCTTCCAAGAATTTCAGCAGAATTGTTTGTGGTCCTGCCAAGGTAAAGCTGCAGTTAAAGTGGGAACATCTGATGACATTCCAGTGAACAGGACTAAAAGTACATATAAATGGATCTGATAGAAGTGCTGAGAGTTTAACTTTGAATGAAAATTATATAACACTACATTCACAGGAAAATGTAACTTCTATTGGAGCTAAGCTAAAGCAAACCTATGCTAAACTAGAGCTAGAGATCAGGGTTAGTACGAAAAGTATAATTTTACCAACTCTACTTGAACATATTGGTTTGATTTATAGTATATGGAAAGAAGGAAATTGTAAACATCTTTGCTTGGAAACTGTAATTTCATCACCTCTGTCTGATGTCACAGTCTAGCAGCAATATAATTAGTATAATCATGTTGATCATGGTGGTGATATTAAAGGATAGATTTCTGGAAATGTAAATGGTTGATATCCAACACAATATGTACAAATGGAAGAATAACATCTAGATATAGATAATATGGAAAAAGTATTAGATAAAATATCATTTCTAGAAGGAAAAGAGACAGATTTGATTTTGAGATAGCAATTGGAAATTTGGCGAAATAGAACTCTCAATTCATACTACGTACATTAATTCAGTCTGAAGTGTGCTTGACAAATTAGCAGTATCTCTTTCTGCTTGCTTATCTGACTTGGAAAGAGGGTGTGTTAAGTGTTGGTCTTTCATAAAAATGATCAAGAATTGATGTTCGCACCTTGCCTACAAGTTGCCTTCATCTGTTTAATGGCTTTCAGTGCCATCGCCATTTTTTCCTCTGAGAGATGAAACAAAGGGAAAAATAGGTCATGACCAAGAAGGCATTTTATTTCATTTTAAGTTAAATTTGCAAATTCTCCCAGTTTCAGAAAAGCCTTTCTCCTCTCTGAAAGTGGCTTTGCATTGATAGTAACTAATAATGAAAATGCAAATCTGTATTCTTGTTTTGATAAAGAATTGAAAAGTCACTATACACTTTTGAGGATGTTAAAAGTAAACTTTGGTAAATATTTACACTTCCGCTAATCACTGTGCATCCATCTTCACCACACTACATATTATTGTGTGTGTAGAAAGAAGAAATGACTTCATGGTAATTTCATTTGGTTTAATCTCTCATCTTCCCCTACAGGAAACATTCATTACCACTGGCAGACATAGGAAAATAGAATTAAGATTTTGTGTCTATTTGTAATAGTAGTCTCTTAATAAATGTCTCCAGACATCTTGTAGATGGTATGGAACTCCTTCTTCAGTGAACAATAAATAGAGGGGATAATGGGATAGATTTGTGTTTCCTCTTTATCCTGGTCATCTGGGTTTCCTTCACTCTGCTTTCTAACTGTATATGCTCATCTTGGTCACAGTATGGCAGGTTCTGGAGCCACACGGGAGAAGAGATTGGTTGTGCCTCCAATTGCACCTGAATCCTGATTTTATCATTTGAATTTGACTTTTTGTTTTTCCCTAGGGTGATAATTAGCATCGTGGTTCAGCTTTCCAAATGCTCCACGACACACTGAACAGCTCAAATTTTCTCTCAGAAAATACCTTATGAATTGAACATTAGGCTTGGAATTTGTATTTTTCAGGTAGCTCCTTCTGCTGTATCTTTAACCTAAACCTAGATACTCACAACCAGAAATCTAAGAGTCAGTCATCCGTAACTGCTTTATCGCTTCCCCTGCATCCTCAATCACTAAGTCTTGTCAGTTTGACTCTTTACTTCCAGAGAGTGCTCTGTGTCCTGGTCCAGGCCTTATTGTCTCTCAGTTCTAATACTACCCGTCTCCTCGATGGTCTTCCTGTCTCTGATCTCTATTCTCTTCAGTGTATACTCATAAAAGTAGTGTGACATATTTTTTTCACAATTCTCTCTCCATGCACCCAGTTTCATAATACCTAAAATTAGAGGAGCAATATCAATTGTGTATAGAGGCCAAGCAGGTGACAGAAATAAAGTGGAGCAGGCTCAGGCAGAGACTTAGGCAAACTGGAGAGTCTACTAACTATTTAAATGCGGTAACCACTACTCACTTCCAGTTAAATGTTGGCAAGTAATTACTTTTTTTAATCCTCTAGGATAGGGAAACATAAGTCTTTCAACTCCAGGGACTATCATTTTGTGACTTCTACCCGCTAGGTTAAAATCTGAGTTGCTTAATGTATATGGAGTCCTTCATGACACTTTCAGGCCTATATCTTGAGCCTCATTTCTTATAGCTTCTGTCAGTTCTATTGACAAAAGTAGCTCCCAAATCCTTCTATTTCTCTCTGTCCCCAGTGCCACTCCCCTATTTCAGGCCATCAGAATCTCTCCCCTATATTAGTACAACAGCCTCTTAACTGGTTTCTCCGCTTCAAATACCTCCTCATTCCCAACCATTTGTCAAGCTGTGATCTTTATAAATGTAGCAGTGTGATTTATTGAGAATTTTATATAGCAGGGTGACCTATTGAGAAATTACCTAGTGCTTTGTTTTCCTCCTCTGTATTTCATCTGGAAGGGATAAAAGGCATTTTTCCATCTCCCAGGAAGAGATCCTAGGCTGTGTGTTCTCAGAGAGATGCAACAAAACGACTCTCAGTGGAGTGTCTCTGCCGGCCTGCTGTGACAGGGAGCTGTGCTAGCGGACTCTACAGACTGGGGCGACTCCAACCTCATGGAGCACAGTGAGGGACCTAGGATGGCTAATGGGGACCTACGGCCTACAGAGCCACAAGTGGGACCTCTGTCAACTCCCCTAAGTTGTTTTGTGATCATCTCTGTATGTAGGTTTGAATGTGTTGCCTAAAATAAATTATCTACTCATATTTTAGAGCTTCAAGAAAGATAAGCTAAACACCTTACTTTCCTGTTTGAAATTCTATGAATCCCCTCTGTAAAGATTCTACATAGATTTAAATACTTCATGGACTACATCCAGTATGATCTATTGATCTGTTATGGGCTTAAATTTTGTCTAGAAAGATCTTTCCCCATACAAACCTCTACACATATTAATTACAAGTAGTTTTCATCGTCTAAAAGTGATAAAAACCTAGAGAGAGACCAAAGTTACCAAAGTCATTTATTTGCCTTATGCAAGATGGCAAAGCCCTGCTTAAAAGAATCAAATTCATTTTCTCCTTTAGAAGAGATTGCTTCAGTTCTATCTCCATAATTTAAGCACACATTTCCTTAGTACTTTGTAAGTTAGGACACTGTGACTTAGAAACATAAGTCAACTTTTGAGTTCTTGCCAGGGACAAGAAAATAGTTTTTATCATCTTACATGGTAACTCTGAGAAGAAAGCCCTGCATTTATTGACCCTATGATTAAGTAAACTAATGATAAATTTCATCTGATCACTAAAGCTGATTAAGAAGTATAATGTGTGCTTTAATTTTTAAAAAATACAGTAAAAGGCAAATTGCTGGTGTCAATGACATAGCTCAGGGGCACAGTGCCTCCCTGGTAAGCACAAGGTCCTGAGTTCAATTCCCGGTTCCCCCAAAAAAAGACATTGGGATTAATTCCCCTCAAAATATTTCCTCTATCTTTGAATGCACTTATTTCATCCTTCATGCCACTGTCTCAAACAATTCTGGAAGTCCTCTTTCTGGTACGTGTCAGTAGGCAAAATTGCATGATCATAGTAAAACGCTTGCCACCAATATTAGCTGATGACACTTAATCCAAACACCTTTGGGCCACATAACCTTGTCCCCTTGGCCACAAACGCCCCGTGTTATCATGATTAAGGATTTTTTTTTGCCTTTTTATTTCCTCCAGAGATGTCTGCTAAAAAGTTATTATTTTATTTGGTCTCCAGAAAACCTCCCTATCTCAATTTATAAGTAAAAACAAAGACCCACCTGAGAGGTTAGGGGCTTACCATATATTGAAAAGCAAAAAATTATGCATTTTTCAAAGGTGAACTTATTCATCAGTTCTAACTAAGCCTAAGACAATGTAGTGTAATAGTTACTTAAATCATTTTGGAATCTGACAGAATAGAGTTTTGGGTCTATTTGCCATTTACTGGAAGAATTCTTTTTGGCTAAATTACCTTACTCTAACTATATTTATGCTTATCTCTGCAGTGGGGATAATAATTCATGCCTTCGAAACTAGTTTTGAGGATCAAACTACATAACAAACAGTTCCTTAGAACAGTACCTAGAATGTAATAAATCTTTTATTAATGAATATAATGATATTGATATATTATCCAATAATCATTTTTGTAAGATATTGAGGCAACAGAGAATAATTTGGACAGTGAGTTTGCTTTGAGAAGGCTGTCAAGTTTATAAGAGATTATTAGATTTCATAAACTCAAAACTAGCTTCTAAAGCAAATATAGATAATACCTTCATGATATAAAAGAACATTGTATTCATTATTCTTTTAAATTTTCATGCCTAACTACATAAAATCTGCTTTTACTTTATTATGAAATCTCAATTTTCAACACTTATCTGAAAAATTTAGCCAGACCTTGGATTCATTTCAAACAGGGTGGAGGCATCTCTTAAAATCAGAAGAATCACAGTGATGAGGCCCTTCGATCACTCATTTTGGATGAATTCACTTGCTGCCTCAAGAGAAACAGGTGAGGTTCCTTTCTCGTTCTTCCACTTTCAAGACTCATGATCTTTAGATGTTTTCTAATTTAGAATGATAACCACTCTGTGAGGTAAGTGGGCATCAGTAGACTTATTTAGAGATGAGAAAACCAAGTCGGACCCTGCCCTTCACATCTTCCCCTTTGCATCTCCAGAGTGATTACAGAGACAACAAGCTCAGCAAATCCATAGTGCTGAGTGAGAGAGGGAGCTGGCCAGCACGCTGAGCATGGGGGTGGGGCACTCAGTGGTCTGGAGACAAGGATTGGAAGTCGGCCAAGAAGGACATTTCATACTGGCCTCTGGTTAGGGCTATACTTAAATCTATCCCTAAAGAGGAAACTCTTCTCATTTGAAAGACTGCAAGAGAAGGTTTTTTTTTTTTTCCCAATTTTTTTCAATTATGCCTCCAAGAATATAATGGCTTTTAAATACAAGAATAGCAGCTGGCATAAGGCGAGAGGAAAAGTGCCCTGTGTTTTTTCTATATTAAACTAGAATAAAAATGAATTTCCTATCATCTCTTCTAAAGTGTGAGCCTCAGTTTATCACCTGCCAACTGGAAGTAATGACCATCCTAGCTTCACAAGATCCTGGATGGTATTAAATAATATTCACAAAAGTCATCTAACATGTAGTTGTTTATTATACTGTAAGTATTTGAAATGTTTCTATAACTTGGCTGACATTTCATAGGGCCAAATCAAGATGGCAAATGGTTCTTTAGAGATAAAAATTTAAAGGAATTCACGTTGCTAGACACAATTTTACATTTTGACATTGTTTTAACATAGGATAACTGGAAGCCTGTAAGGACAACAGAGCAGCAAATGAAGATGGGGCAGACAAACGACACGCATTTGAAACAAAACAGTAGCCTTAATACGCAGTATCCATTATTTGCAGCCAGTAGCACCTTCCAATATTTTATTAGTCCCAATTGTCTAGTGGAATTCATCAGTATAAATTATACAACTGCTGGATTTCAATTAGATTTGTATAAACCCAGTATCAAAATGACCACACCTCTGTGAGCACACACAGACGCACACACACACACACACACACACACACACACGCCACAGCTGCTAAGAACTACTAGTTTAACTCAAGTAGACTGCAAATATTTTGCTTGCAAGCTCAGATCTTTCCCATGGACCCCCTCCATGATCATACTGTATAGCACAAGGGCTTTCACAATACTCAGTCATTTTTGGCAACAGCTACTCCCAGGCTTTAGCGGCTGCCGGATCCCTGGCAGTATAAGAAGAGTTCTGGCCTCGTATACAAGAAATACAAGGTCTTCATTATACCACAGTTTAATACGCACAGCCAGAAGGCTTTATATACAATGTACACACAGAATCTCTGTCTTGCCTTCAGAGTGAACAACTGTTTTTTTTCTGTGGTGTGCTGCAAAACTGCCATAATTACATGGGCAGCTACAGAGATTCACACTCAAAATCAAAACAGACAAACCAATTAAATATATTTCACAAGCAACTTTCAAAATGAGTCTAATCTAAGCAAAATGCTGTACTAATTGACTCAGATATCTGTATGGAAACACTGACATTTTTACTGATTAAGAGAAACTTCTATTCTGTATTACCTAAGTTGAAACAGAGCTGTCTTGCTTTAAGAAAGCCTATTATGAAAATTCAGATTTTATAGCAAAGAAAAGATATGACTTTTTGTTTTGATTGTTTGTATTACTACTTGAAGTTCCGATGATATAAAATATAGGGTTGTTATTATTATTTTTAAATATTTTAGATTTTCCAAAGCACTTTTTTTCTGACCCGATCTCATTTGACCCTTAAGGGAGTCCTGTGAAGACATGAAGCAAGATTTACTATTTTCTTTCCTATGCACAAGGTTCAGTAGAGTTGCTGGGTCATCAGTTTCACAAATGGTTAAGACAGGCAAAGTGGTGCCCTGTGATTTTACTCATACTTAAGGGCCTTGATTTTTTTGGCCATTGTCTTTGGCAAGGATTCAACCAAATAAGCTTAAAGTGTATTGATTTTCTAGGGACAGCTATAGGATGTAATCAAGTGTGCCTGAACTATTTATATCCCACTAACCCTTGTAGGATGGATGGGGGTCAGGAAAAGCCATTTCACTTGTCTCCTATGGAAGTTACTACATAGTTCTTATGAGCTTTGTGTGGGATTAGGAACATGGTTGTCTTGGAAAAATTATTCACTTTAGAGGAGGAAAAAAAATCCCCAAATCAGACCAAATAAATATTTAATTGATGTCTGATTAATTTAATGACATAGAATCAACTGCAACTGGACTTCCATACATAGGTGTAAAGATATTAGTACAGATACATTTAAATATATTTGCTACAATATGAAGCCTCTAATAGTAACCATTCCAGGTCTTAAGGTGGCCCAGCTGATAGAGATGAGGTTAGGATTTTGATTAGTGGTAAGTGAAAGAATATTGTGGGAAATGGTACTGCTATTACTATTGTTACTATCATTATCATCATCATCATCATCACCTGGGAGATGCCAAGGACTATTTTTTACATGTGATTCAACAGTTCCATATATAGCAGATTGGGCTACTGTAGAGGTAAGCATAAAAGCAGTAGCATTACAAACTTATCAACTTTAACCCTATGCCTTTGAGACTAAGACAGTCAGAGTTAGCAAATAAATGATGCTGAACACTGGGTTAAATTTGGACTTCAGAGAATTGAGTACTTTCAGTTTAATTACTTGAGCATAAATAAATAAATAAATAATGTATATATATGCAAAATTCAGGGCATATTTGTGCTACAAATATTCATTATTTTCTGGATTGTCATATTTAAGTGAGTGCCTTGTATTTTGTCTCATAACCCTATTTGAGACATTTCAGTATGATTGGATCAGGAATTCTGAGGTCACGGCAAGTATGGCTTTTCCACTTTGTATGTGATGCATTTTATTAGTGCACACTGTATTCACATATAGAGATACCATATAGAACTTTATTAATGTGTATAATTCATGTGATAATAAAATAATTTAGGAAGACATGTTTGCAGATGGCTCAATTTAAGAGAAATATCCCAGCAATGTTTTAATTTCCTGTCATAACCACCCATCCTTTGTCCTCATCTATTGCCTTTGCAGAGCCTAAGAAGTTCTAACTTGTCGACTCTATGGGGAAGGGATATGCACCAATAATGTGCAGAGGGAACTCATGTGACATGGAGTCAGGCCATCTTCCCAGATGTGTTACTAGCAGTTTGAAGGAAAGATGCTTTGGTTAACCTTCTTTCATAGAGATCTCCTGGACTTTAAACTTATAGATAAATCTGTTTCTTCCATGTCTTTGCACAGTGTGGTCAAAATAAATGGAGAATATTGAAATTTGTAGTGGATTGGTAACTGGTGGTCAACTTATAACCCCGAGCTGAACTGAGTGAGTGGTGCTGGATGTGGAAGGCCCACCTGAGGACTGTTGCCAGCAGCATAAGAGGCAGACCTGGAGAAGAAGAAGCAGGCTGTTGGGAGCTGGGAGAAGCTGTTGGGAGCTGAGAGAGACTGTGGGGAGCTGGCTTCCTGATGAACTTGGCTGCTTTCATCCTCTGAGGAGCTCGGGACCTCGCTGGCGCTGAGAATGGCTTCGGTTCACTTTGGGGAGCTCTGGTCCTCACTTTGAGCATAGCTGCCTGGTTCCGGAGGGGAAGATGGTGCACTGCCAGCCTCCTGGAAAAGCTTGCTGTGTTGGCTTCCCTGATGCGAACTCGGCCATCCTGATCATCGCAGGAGCTGGGGACCTCACTGTTGCCGAGGATGGCTGTGGTACCTTTTGGGAGAGCTCTGGTTCTTCTGAGCATCACTTCCTGGCTCCAGTGCAGATCCCTCAGCCTGCTAGCACAGATCCTTCTTCCTGCTGGCACAGACTTTGTAGATTCCATCACTGACCTTTGGACCTTCCCAGTGCAGATCTGTGAAACATGCCTGCATGAGATATTGCTATGGGCACTAGGCCTTCAGGTGGACTTGTGGGAGGCATTGTTACGGGCTCTAGGCCTTCAGCTGGACTCAAGCAGGACACTTCTGTGGGATCCAGGCCCTCAGCTAGTTTCCTTGGTCTTAGTGTGTGGACAGATTCCCTGCACTCTTTTGTATACTGTTCCTTGGGTGACTTATAGATAATCACATAAAGTATATGTCCTATATTATGTTGTTCTCCTTATAAAATAAGCCCCAAACCAAAACAAAATTTAAAACTGTGTTATGACAAAAAAGCATATTGCTATTAATCCTCCTCAAAAAACTTGCTCTTGCTTTTGAGCACATTCATCCTAGCACATTTCCCACTTTCAGTAGTTCTGGAAGCACCCTTTCATAAGGGTCTTCAAAATATGTGATAAAAGGGCTGGGGATTTAGCTCAGCGGCTCAGGGCCTGCCTGGCAAGCACAGGGTCATGAGTTCCATTCCTGGTACCAGAGAAAAAGCACAACAAAAAAATGTGATAAAAAATACAATCAATGCTGCTTCCAAGTGTCATCCAATGGAAAGGCAGGTTCATAAAAATGTGGCAGTGTGTCGTCACATACCTCATTGACCTGATCTGGCACCATGAAACTTTGGGCTCTTCTTTAAATTAAAAAAAAGCAGAACCAAAAGTAAAACCCAAACTTTTTTCTAAAACATGGTCTCTCTATGTAGTTGAGGCTGGCCTTGAAGTCACAGTGAACCTCTTACCTAAGCCTTCTGAATGCTGGGATTATAGGCGTGAGCACTATGACAGGTTTCAAAGTGAAAATCAACAGGAAAGGTAAACATTTTGATTGGCTTGAAAAATTGAGGCAACGGCATCAGCATAGTTAATGGCAGTTATGAAAGAGGACTTCCAGAACTGCTCAGAAACTGGGAAGCAGGATAGGATAAATGTGTCTGAAGTGAGAGGGATTATTTTGAGGGGGAATTAATTGTAACGTGTACGCTAGTATAATAAATTTTAAAAAATGAAATATTCACTGTAAATTCCAATCATACCTCATATACCCAGAGCCTTGCAACATGCCAAGTATTCTGACGTCATGGGTTTTGAAGTTCAGCAGACCTGGATTTGAATCCTATTTTGAATCCTGTTCAATTTCTATTTATTTCCTAGTTGCATGACTTTTGTGATTAACTTCTTAATTAACTGAGGTAATTTTGTACCTCAATTTCCTTATGTGAAAAATGGGTATAGCAAAATTTATGAAGAATCTTGTCAGGGTTAAGTGAAGTGATTATAAATGTAGCTCCTGGTAAACTGTAATTACTGAAATAATGCCTGTGTCCAATGGGTAGCATTTGTTAGGCAAATACTGGAAAAATTTTCCCAATAAGTGTTTATTGGCAAAAGCCAGCATGATGGTAAATATAACAGAGAAATAGCTAGAAAACTAATGAATTGCCCATTAGTTATACTGCAATTGTAGGAGCATTTTCAATTTCAATGTCCGGTGTTTATTTTAGGTTCCTTTTGCACTTGAGAGATAGTATTAGAAACATGAATAGTAGTACTTCACTGCCTGTGAAAATATCTAAACCTACTGTCCCCGTGTAAAAGAGCATCCAGTTTTGAGAGTGCTTTTCTAATGGAGAGGTTTGGGGAAATCAGAATGCAGCATGGTGCCTTCCTTGCTCTGTTTTCACACTGATGGTGAGGTGACCCAAATGCAGGCCATTTTTCCTACACAAACAAACTATAGAGGAGGTAGACACCATTATAAACCAGGCCTTTGGTCAGTCACTCAAAATACTAACAGTTGCCTAAAAATAAAACTAGAAAATTTGCTACCAGAGGCTGTAGTCTGGTGGGAAGAGATTTTGATCAAAGGGCACACAATTTGACTTATGTAAAAGAATTAAGTTCCAGAAATCTATTGCACTGCAAGGTGACCATCGATAATAATAAAGTATTGTGTATTGCAAAATTTTTAACGTGGTAGATTTTGAAATTCTCACCATAAAAATTTGGCCACATAGTAGGTATGTTTTGAGAGATATATTAATGGACATGTATCAATCTTTCTATAATATATGTAGATAGATAGGTAGATAGATGGATCAAAACATCACATTGTACTCCATAAGTACACTTCAATATTATTTGTCAATGAAAAAGTAACTAAATAAGTAATTGAGAAAGAAAAACCCAAAGAATAGACAATTTTGTTGGAAAGTCCTAAAGATTTATAATCCCCACTTAAAAATTCAATATGTCTTCAAACATCTATGATTTATATTTCTGTTGTTCTCTTTTTTCACTTTTTAATTAATGTATACTAGTTGAACCTATACATGGGGTGTAGAGTGATATTTCAACGTACGTGTCCAGCATCCACTGATCAAAATCAGGGTAAATAATAGTGTCAAATTTTTTTATCATTTCTTTATGTTTGTAGCCTACCATCCCTTTCCCATTTAGAAAATAAAAGTGCAGCTTACTGTCAGTGATCATTTAATTTTATGTAAATATGTTCTAGTTTGTAATTGGATATCCCACTGCTAAAACAAAATGCTACAAGCAGAATAATGTCTTTTGTTTCCAAAGGCTATCAATATACTAGACTGATAAGAAAATAAAAATGAGATATTTCACTGCAGACTTTGGTGGCAAAGATAGGACTGTAATCTGAGAATCATCTCTGGGTAAATGTTGCAGCTACAAGCAAACAGGGCAAATGGGAAATGGATTAAACAAGGCTGACTGAGAAACCCTTAGGCTTTCTGCCAGTGGTAGGCTGGAATGTGCTCAAACTGGCCCAGGTGAACTGATTCTTGCATTTTCAAGAATTTTGCAAGCTGGTTGCTAAAGCTTTGTGTGGCTTGAAATCCGCTATGCTGATGGCCCTTATACCCACTAAGGCTATCTGCTAAAGTTAGAAAGTACCCATTCCCTGCCTGTTTGCACATATGCCTTTGCTTTCTTCATACTCAGCTATAAGGACAAGATTTAGGAGTCTTGTTCATTAGAGAATGTTCCATAAGCTTCTCATTAAAAAATCTCATCTCATCTCCTATCTGACAAAGGGAATATACCAAGTCAAGAGAAAGGAGACACAAGTAATTGTGTTAAAACCTCTACCCAGAAAGCTTCAGAATGCGCGGGGTGGTAGTGGATGCCCAAATGCCTCTCATAAGGGCAGGCATTTTTTGAGTTCTTCCTATGTGCCAGGATCCTGCGTCTGTCTGAGGCAGTAGGCAGTGCACAGAATAGCAGGTTATCTCACAACAGCCACATGAGATCACGATCTTCATTTTACCACTACGAGTATAGGACACTCAGAAAATTGGGGGATTTACAAATAGTCAGAGAATCAGAAACAAACAGAGTTGCGACGCAGATGCAGGTTTCTGACTCAGATGGTCTGTTACTGAAGCGGTTCTAGGCATGGTGTGCCAGCCAGTATTGGTTGCGGAGATGTGCGCATTAATAAAATCTCAACAAATATTTATAGAATGGAGTCATACTTTGCAATGTCTACGTTACTGAATCGCACATTTACTTAGATACTATTAGCTCTCGGTTAAAGTATTGTGTCTTATGACCACGTCCCTAACCCTTAGCAAAATCCTAGGCACAAAATCCTATTGCTCTATAAGAATTATTCGATGGAAATTAATTTGTCAACTTCCTTGCAAGGTAGGCTGAACTTGGGGAAGAGCTGGAGTTGGCTTCTGGACTGAGCTGGGCCCAAGCAGAAGCTTTTATAAGGATTTCTGAAGCTTTGCCATCCTAACCCTCATTTAAAATAGCAAGAGTGAGGAAGAGGTGTAATATTGAACATTGTCCCTTTGATGTTTCTTTGGCTGTTCTTTCTATTTCACATCCTCTGTAAGAGAAAGAAGAAAGGAAATAATAGGCATTGGTGACCAGTCATTTCAATAGGATACATCTTATGTACCTGAGTGTGCAAAGAAATGCTAAGAGGTAGGCGCTCTATTTGCATTCTACACTTGAGAGAGACGAGACTCAGGCATGCAAACAGTGCTAAAATTGAAAGCAGCAGCAGATTTGGGGTCAAACCCAGACTCGTCAGTTAGGGCTCTGGCAGTAACAATTCGACCTGCCCTTATTGTCTCTCAGTTTTTATCTGCCAATGCTCGTTTTAAGTTAAATAAAAATTGAGTTTTCTTTAGTATAAATGTTTTAAGCGCCATCCCCTTTAACTGAAATGATAAAGAGCAAAAGGTCTGTGCTGCCTAATGAAAAGGTCTCCATCTAGTGGTTACACGTCAAACTGCGACCACATGCCCCAATGGTACTCCTGAAGGCCCCCGGCTCAAGGTTAGGATTCAAAGGCACAAGGACTGGTGCAAGGCCAAACGCAGGGGAGGGCGAATAAAGTAGCTGTCTGGAATGCAAGACTTGCCACAGAGCTAAAAACCTCGGTAATCAAGATACATAACATTTTACTCCAATGTTTAAGAACTCACCTTTTTAAAATTTAAGAAATTTTAAGCAGAGAGAACCAGCATCACTGATTTTTCCTTTTGCCTCAGGCTTCATTATGAAACTACACAGCACTAGAATGGTGTGAACAGCGTGATATATTCCCCCAAAATTTGATTGGAATGTAACCATACTGAGGCCAACCTCTACTGCCTTCGCTTGAACATCCAATATCAGACAACAGCAATCACCAGCACTGGAAAAATTCCCTTTCCAAACAATTTTAGAAAGTATTGCGCACCAAGATTGCATTATAGTCAATGCTATAACTGCTTCTAGTGAAAATGACTAACCTATTTACTCATGAACATACAATTTTAAGGTGAAACTTTGATCTGAACTTTCTGATCATATGAAAACAAAAACGTTCCATTCTGTTCAATTTGACCAATTATTATAGTTTGTCAATTATAAAACTGAAAATGTTTTAGTTTGAACCTGCCAGCAGTAAACAAAAGGTATTCAATTAACATTTGAAAATGTTAATTAAATTTGAATGATAATTAGCAGTGTTTCACTAGGATCTAGTTTTCAGTTAATAAATATAGCATAGACAACATTTTTAAATAGAAATGAAATGTCCTTTCACGGAAACTTGGTTTTGAATTCTAGAATTGGTTAGCACCTATTACAGTTAACTGTGTACACACCACCAGACATCAGAAAGAAGAATAGGACAGTTTAATAAGGCATCTATCTAGATGTTTGTTTTTTTAGGTACCAGCTACTGTATTTGAAACAAACCAATATATCTAAGCTCTAAAATTCCTGATAGTCTCTAAATTCTACTAAATGCTATGATCTGTACACCAAGCACAGATTTATACCAATTTACAAATAATGCAAATTCACAACTTCCTGCTCTGAAATTTCAAAAAGTTAAATGAACTTTGTCAACATTATCATCTATTTACTCCATGTAAATAATGAGCCATATGCCTTCTTTTAGGGATGAAATTGGGCAGTTGATTATATGAATGTAGTGGTTTACTATTAATAAACTTGCCCAATTTTGGATTCTACAGAGCTGACTGACCCAAGTATGGCCATTATACACTTAACTGAAACTTGGAGATATTTTCACAGATGAACTACACGGGAGGGTTGCCATGGTAACAGTAACGGGCAGGACCAGGCATCTTTATGTAGACTTTAAAGTAGAAGAGATGAGAATGTGAGGAGAAACTCTCTAGCTTGGTAAAAGCTAAGCTTCCATTCAGATTGAGTTTGAAGGAAGAGAAACACCAGGAAAAACTGTGCTGCCATTTGACACTGGGCAGAGATCTTTATAATGAGCATCTCCACAAGCCAGTGATAGGAGTGTATTTCCTTGCAGCTCACTTGAAAAGATGAATTGGATAGCCAAGACATGAAATTCTTTTAAAATTAAAGATGTAAAGGAATGCTATTCCCCATAACTCAATTATAAGCGATATATTAGTATATAGGCTAAAACCTGCATTTCCTAAGACAAGTTTTATCATATCTCCTTAGTTTTACTAGTATAATACAGTAAATATATAAACTGTATATGAGTAATATACACAAACTTGTTAACCACTGCTGAAAACTGTTTACACATAAGGGGCCATAAGCACAGGAGATTTTACTGCTTTCACTGTTCGTGAATGAATCAGGGCCAAGAATTATGTTTTCTTTGACCTTCTCTCCCAGGTCCCTGCACTGTTCATTACCAGGCAATGAAGGAAAGCTTCAAGCCTGTAAATACGCTCATATTCTCTGTATCACTTAGCTTAGTTTACTAGTTTCCTTTTAAAAACTCCCAGAGCAGATGAAAACCACTTTCTTCTCCAACGTGGATAGTCTTGTTCAGAAAATGCATGCTTATTTTTATTTGCTGTTGTCTTTCTTTTAATTTTAAATTGGATTTGTTGCCAAGGTTTAACTACTCTGTCATCCGCAGTCAGAAACTTCTCTTCTGTTGTTTTGTGAATGGATCAGTCCACATAAAAATGATATGTATATAATCATATGGGGGACTAAAATGCTACCAAGAAAAGGAAACTTAAACACTGGTTTCCACCTTTCACCGATGAGGAGGATCAAACTCATGAGGTGTGATAGAAAAACATGGTGAAGCAGTTCTGCAAGTCCTTTGGAGTCCTCTGGAAGTAACTTGACTTATGCTGTCGTGGCTGCCTCACTGTCCTAAATGGATTCAAAATGCTTGTTTTGCATGGTCATTTTAATTTTGGGAAAGAGCCAGAAGTTACCTAGGGCCAGCTCTATTGAATAAGGTGGCTCAGGATACACCATAATGTTTTTGTGAGTCTGTCTTTCTGTTGCATGGAACTTGATAGCAGTATTCACCATATGTTTGATGATACCAACTAAAGACATTCATGAAAGAGGAATTCCAGAACTGCTTCAGAAAGTGGCAAAGATGATGGAATAAGTGCATTTGAAGTGAGCTGGAGGTCTTTTGGGAAGGGGTGACTAATAGCATATGTATCTTTCAGGGTATTTTTAAAAATTAAATATTTGTCATACATAACGTTTAATACACCTTGCATATGTTTTCAAATACACTCACATAGTGTTCTCTCTGGCTCTGGCCTCATAAAAGTTTGCCCATCATACATTGCAGACATAATTTAGTTCAGTAACATAACCCTGACAGAAATTAATACCAAGTACTGGTAATATAATCTGTGAAGCATGAGGGTCGAGATAATGGGTTATGCTCACAAACATGGCTTTTACTCCTAGCTCCATTATTTTTAATTTGTGCAATCTCAATTGACTCAGTCAACTCTCTGGACTTGGGTATTTTCATGTATGGTATAGGGATAATGGTATTATCTGTCTCATAGTGACATGAAGATATTTAAATGGGATTGTTTATGTCAAAAGGTCCTTCTTTTCTTATACTGTCATTCTTTTCTTTATTAAGAACCTATTGTAAGCTGGGTAGTGTTCTAGGGACAGGAGATACAGCAGTGAACAAAAGGTCTCTAACTTCATGCACTTTATATTTTAATGGTCTTTAAAGACCACTAAGCAAACAGGTTACACGTGTAGTGTATCATAGGGTGATGAGTTCTGTAAACCAGTAAGTCAGGGAAGAGATATAGTTCAAAAGTGCTGCATAGGAGAGATTATCTAGAATGATCAGGGAAGGCTGTATTCATTCTAGGATGAGTGGAGGAAGACTTTAAAGAAAATGAAGGGGCAGGTCACTTGTTCCACTGGGCAGAACATTCAAGGCAGAGGAAATAGCAAGAGTAAAAACTGCTGCAAGAATATTGTAAGGCTTTCAGCAAGTGCAAGGATACCATCATTTCTGAAGCCAGTTGACTTTGATATAGGGAGAGAAGGAGGGAGACGAAGCTAAAGAAGATAATGAAATTAGCCATACAGGAGCTGGTGGTCTGCTATAAAAATGGCCTTTATTCTGAGTGAGAAGAATGTAACAGAAGTTTTGAAAAAGAAGACTGACCTGACCTGAAGTGCTTTAAGACACGTCGTAAAATTTAACCCTGGGTATTTCTCAAGAATAAACTTTTATGTAGCAGGAGCAGAAATGGGTGTGAGGTAGAAGGAACTACAGTAGTCCCCTTGAAAAATTACTCATAAAATAGTGGGAGAAAAGGATGATGTTTCTTACCACATATCAACAATTATTACACTGTAAAAATGGATACTCATAATATAATGGTGAACATTAATTATCTTTTGAAAAAGAAAAAAGACTGAATTTAAAAATAGCTTTCAAAATATTAAGAATTAAATATTGCTGGAATGGAAAAAAAATCTGTGATAGTACAAACTCCCTTCTTCATCTTTGGGTATATAATAGCTGTGTCTGAGAGGTACCAAAATAGCTGGTGGAAAAGTTTAAATTTTAGTCATCAGATAAAAAAATAACATAATAAGATGCAGTTGTTCAACCATTTGTGGCTTTTAATTAAAGTCAAACTGAATTTAATGTCAACCCAAAAGAGAGTATAGGAAAAAGAGGAAGAGCAAAAGCTGTTTTTTTTTTTTTTTTTGGTTTTTCTCCGGTACCGGGAACCGAACTGACGACCTTGCGCTTGCCAGGCAGACGCTTTGCCGCTGAGCTAAATCCCCAGCCCCAAAAGCTGTTTTATTTATTTGATTTCTGGGCCAGAAAGAAAGGAGCTTTCTGAAGCCTTATTGGAAAATAATTTTTATGTATAATTGCTTTTGTTTTGGTCTAAATAAGATGTGTTCATAAGGATTAATTGGAAAAGGAGAGCATTATAATATTAAGAAGGACAAAGCTGTCACTCATACTCTATTCTCAAAGGTAACCTTGCTTATGTGGTATGGATTTTACTGGTATTTTATTATTACTTTTTAAATGTATTGTACTTTATGAATAGAACACATACATTTATAGTACATATTTCACATATCATCAAATTAAATATATTTTCCTGAGATCTTAAATTCTTTATAAGTTTCACTAAGTAGCCAAAGTTTTTTAGTAGATGTGGTGTGATCGATTCTGGGACAACATTAAAGGTTGATTTTGAATTTTAAATAATATCACAATGGCTATCATGTGCATAAACCTTTTATTCCACATTTAGGAAAACTGTGTTAAAATAAATATCCAAGATTGGAATGATTGAAAGATTTTAAGATTTTTAATGGGAATTTCCATGTATAAGAAAAGACAAATCTATGACTAAAAGTGAAAATTACAAAACAGGTAAGCAATACATATGGTAAGAAAAACAAAACTTCATACAGGTTTTTGTTACTTCTAATTAAGAACTCTCCAGAGAAGGGTTTTAGAGATTAATTAATCTAAATATTAAGAAAGAAAATAATACATAAATACCGAGGTGATTAGATGTTGTCTTTCAGAATACCAAATCAGAAGATCATAAATTATATAATATTAGAGTAGATTTATTTTTATTCATGTATGTTAATTATACAGAATAATGAGCTTCATTAAGGTGTATTAATGCACACATATATTGTTTTTGTGCTTATGTAATGCCAATATTCTCTGTGTTACTCAGTTTTATGTCACTGTGACAAAATAGCCGAGAATGTCAATTTTAAAAAGGAAAGATTTATTTTGGTTCATGATTTCAGAGATTTCAGTCCATTGTCAGTTCTTTTCATTACTTCTAGTCCTATGATGAGACAGAAGTATCATGCCAGAACTGCATCAAGGTGGAAATCTGCTAAAATTGTGGCATTGGGGAAGCAGAAAACAGGGAAAGAAAGAGAGAGAGACGAACCAGGGACCAAGTATATCTTCCAAGTCCACAGTCACACAATGCACTCTCTTTAACTGAACCCCACCTCTTTTTTGTATCACTTCCCAATAATGGTATAAAATTATATTGTCACTGGATTAATCCACTTGCTGTTGGTAAAGCTCCTGTGATGCAGTCACTTCCCCAAACATCCATTAGCTGGTCAACAATGCTTTAGACAATGTGTTTTTGGAGACCTTTCAAATGCAAACATAATACCTCCATTACCCTTCACACCTCCCTCCACCACTGGCTCACCCCTTCCTCTCCTCTAATACTTTCCTATCTAATTTCATATGATCTTCTTCCCTCTTAGATTCCACATATGAAACAAAACTTGATACTTGACTTTCTGAATCTGGCTGGTCTCACTTAACATGATGATCTCCAGTTTCATTATTTTCCCTGAAATGACATGATTTTGTTCTTCCAAATGACTAGTCTGATACATATACATACACACATATATATGTATACACGTGTATGTATATGCCATATTTTGTTTATTCATTCATGAGTTGACAGTTACATAGGCTATTATGAGAGTTTAGTTATTATGAATTTTACTGCAATAAACATAGGTGTGTAGATATCATAATAGTATGTTGGTTTGAATCCCTTTAGGTATATACCAAGGAGTGGTATAGCTGCTCCATACTGTAATGTTTGTAGTTTTTGGAAAAATCTCTGTAGTGATTTCCACAGTGGCTACATTAATTTACATTCCCATTAACAGCATAAAAGGCTTGCTTTTCTCCTGCATCCTCACAAACATGTATTGCTTTATTTTGTTTCATTTATT